>NC_092115.1:39296227-39423727 GCF_045679555.1 Salvelinus alpinus | reverse complement strand
CAAAAGCTTGATGGCTGGGTTACTAAGGATGACACACCTCTTTGGCTGGGTCAGTCTAGCTGCCCTTACAATCCTGTCCCTTGTTTCTACGCCTGCTAATATGCCAGTATACTGTGTAAGCTGAAACAGACACATTTCAATGGCTGTCATGGGATAGAACCATACCGTATGTGTTAGCTAGGCATAGCGTGTTAGAATGTTAGCGACGAATAGCATATTATCATGTTCGCTGGTTATAGCAAAGCATGCAAGCTGATTTGAGTGTGTTATACTTGTTAGAAATACAACCCCTGTGTAAGTTCAGTGCTCCCGTCCCGGGTCTCACTCACTTCTTGTAGAGCAGGATGGCGATGACGATGCAGATGATGAAGACCACGGCCAGGACGGGTCCCACCACCCAGATCAGACCGTCCCCCGCGTCCAGTGGCTGGGGGTCTGAGTCAGGGGCTATCACTGGGTCTGTGTAGGGGCTGGCCCCGTACATCTTCTACAGTACACAAACAGAGCACATTGAGGAATACATATCGCACTAGGGGAAATGAACATTATTGCCTTTTCATTCTCCATTTGTCGAGTGATAAACTTCATTGTCTTAATTAACAGTGTTGTTCATGGCCATGCCAAAGTAGCTTGTCTTTTGAGAATGAGGGAGAAGACGTGACTCTGTGAGAGAGATACACACTGTCCTACAATACATATATGCAATCACACAAAAACAAACAAACCAAAATAATCCTAATTGGGTTTTCCCGTACCCCTGTGGTGCCGTTGAGTTCCGCCAGGATGAAGAACACGTACTCCTGTCCCGGTTCTAGAGCGCGGTTCTCAAAGCCTCCGTAGTCCAGCTGGTCCCCCAAAGTGAAGAAGGCTGGCAGGGTATCAGGGGTGAAGCGGGCAGTGATGTAGGCTCGACGCAGGTCAACCTGTTTTTGCTGTCTAGAGTCCCTCTGTCTTTGACTGATGTCCAACAACTGGGAAGGAGAGGAAGAGAAAGAGAGACGGATGTTATTGATACGTTTAAAAAAAAATGTAAACATTAAGAAACCAAATCTAAAAGAGCAAAGGTTCTCAGAGAGAGGACCAGCCATGTCATGTGTTCCCAAATGGGTTGCCATAGCTCTCACCTCCTCCAGGTCCATCTCGTCTGGGTTCTTGAGATGCCTGATGACCCCCCTCGCCCTCCTCAGTGGAACTACCACCACATACACGTTCCTAGAGGAGACACAACCAGCACCCAGGACATCCGAAAATATCAGCGCAAATTCTAAACACAATTAAAATCAGTAGAAATCCATCCTCTAGGTAGGCCTTACTTGACAGGGCTGCGGTTCTCCAGTGAAGGCAGAATGATGGTGATGGTGGTCTCCGTGTCCCGGGTGTGGTCTATTTCCGGGCGACGGATGCCGATTAGTGGAGACGTCTTGGCTAGGATGCGGTGCCTCAGCCGGCCCATGTTGCCCTCGGGGGAGGTAATCTTGAAGTCATAGTCAGTATCGGGCTGCAGGTTGGGGATCACCGCTTTCCTCAGCCTGGCATCCACCTCCATCTTCTGATGATTATACTCCACCTGAGAGGAATAGGATAGGGGGTATTTTATGGCTAAGATCATACTGCACATACGCTATATACACACGCAGCGACATACACACACATGCACGCACAATTGTGTTTACACACATACACACAGACACACACACACACACACACACAGATGTTTATGCGAGCGCACACGCGCACACTCACAGTAAAGTGGTATGGGTAGGGGCTGTCGGGGAACTCCCAGGTCAGCAGAACACTCGTCTTGGTCGCCAGGTTCACTGAGAAGTTCCTCGGGACATCTGATTGGAAGATGGAGAACAGACAAATGATCAGTGTGTAGACCGCCCTAGTCACATGTCTCAACGGTCCTTAAAAACCTTTGTGGAGAAGCTCCCAACCCATTCTAGTAGGTTCTATAACAAAGGATGCCAAATTCCTAAAATAAGATGAAGAAGGACATGACAGTGATGTCATACATCTCAACATTCTTTAGGAAGTACGTATATGGGCACTGGGTACCAAATAAGAGTGAATAGAGTTGAAGAATAGAAGAGATAAGAACCGTTGGCTCCTGTGTGCACTGTACCTCCTCTTTACTACGACATCATCTGCCTAATCCTACTTTATCTCATTCTAGCCTAATTCGCTCTGGTAGATTTCCCGGAACAGAACACACAGAATATGTAACTTCGAAATAACTATCTTCTCAAAGGGTTATGGGGTCGCTGTGAAGGGAATGAGGGGAGGTTAGACATACATCATTCTCCTGTAAGATACATATAGACACAGTCAAGGCAGGGTCATCTAGACTGCCCTGTTGCCAATCAACCTCTCCACTCCTCCGTTTCCACCCTGCAGACCTGTGAGTGGGTGTCTGTGTGAGTGATGGGGTAGAAGCATGTCTTTAGACTGATCTGAATTCAAGTTAGTGGGAACGATAGATGGAGGTTTGGAGGAGGAGGAGGAGGTGAAGAGGTAGATTGATTGATCAGAATGAGGAGTGGAGGGAGAGAAACAGACCTGAAGAATGTGTGTGTTTAGTGGTTTAGTGCCTGCTGGGAGTGTTAGGTTCAACAACACACCGACGACATGTCAACAAAGGTTGGAGTATGTTCAGTCAATCCAAAAGGAGGTGCTGGATTGACTGATGTAAACGCTTACCTTTAGATACCAACCATGTGTCTAAACTAAAGCCTCGTTCAGCCAATGAGCCAAGACTCAACACTTACCTCACAGTTCACAACCTACCCGGCTTTTCTACTGACTTTTACCTGTGGGTGTGTGAGAGTGTTCTCCATACATTCATTCCTGTGGCATTCAGTCCATTTTCCTTGGAGGTGGGGGGTAGGTGAGGGAGGAGGTGGTGGGTGTGGGTGGGTGGAGGAGACTGGGATTTTCCAGTTTTCAACCACTCTGTGGATGAAAGTCACTCCTTAGAACTGGCCCAGAGTCAGCTTTGCATTTTGGACTATGATATTCAAGGTTCAGATTAAAGCAGACAAACATGACTCTAGACCAGTGCTTAGAGTGAATAGGGGGGTTTCTCCTGAGCCCTGTGCACAGGCCCCAGGCCAGCCCTACCTGTCTCGAAAGTCAGTGTGCGATACAGCAGCGGGGGACTGAAGGGGCCGGGCCCTACGCTGGTGTGAGCACACATCTGCACCTCGTACCCAGTGCTGTGGTTCAGGCCCAGGATGGTGTAGCTGGACTCACTGGCTGGGAGCGTGATCTGGCGAGGAGGGCCAAGAGGGTCAATGCCCATAGGGTCAAGACCCCCCTCTTCCCGGTAAGCTACTGTGTATTCAGTGATCACGCCATTTCGCTCGCTTGGCACAGGGGGTAGCCAGCAGAACTGGAGTGAACAGCAGGTGGCATTAATCGATTCCAAGATTTGGGGGTACCCCCTGGGTGGGTACTCGGGCATCTCGAGTTCCTCCCACGCCTTATCTCCATACCCCGACCGGCTTTTGGCAGAAAGAGTAACGACATAGGTCAAACCTGGAATTACGTCTGTGAGAGTGTACGTTCGCTCCCTGGACGAAAACTCCACCATAGTGTCCAGAGTGGCATTCTTCAGCCCAAACTGTAGCCGGTAACCCTGGATCTGAATTTCAGACCCTTTGGCACCTGGACCCGAGTCTGACCCCCTTGAAGGGGGCCCCCATCTCACCACCACGGAGGACTCAGATCCCGGGCGCACTGACAGGGAGGGGGCACCAGGCACTGCAGACAAGAGCAGGAAGGAGAGGCACAAACATGTCAGTTATGCATTGTACGTTTAATACATTAATATACTGTATAATATGTGTAATATGCTATTGTAGCCTGGGTGTATTGTGTGTGTATTATGGGTGTGTGCATTTTTAAGTGATCTTATCCTTTTTTGAGTGTGTGTGTGTGATGCTCACCAATCCCCAGTGTCTGCACCACCCTGGCTTTACTGTGTGTTCCGTCCCCTTTAGTGGTGTAAGCAGCCACAGACACAGAGTAAGAGGTCTCTGGCTTAAGACCCCCCACAATCATCTCCTACAGCGAAACACACACACACACTTCTTTTTCAGCTAAACCTCTATAAAACCTCTCTCTCTCTTCTTCCCTCCTTTCTCCGTTCCTGCCTACCACTTCCTTTCTCGTCCTATCTCCACTAAAACATCAATAAGCATGAACTTACTCTGCCCTATTACTTTCACATAGAGACATGTTACAAACTGGCTGTCTATCAGATAGAAGGCATCTCCTAATGAGGGTTTCATAACTTCCTTATGCAACATAAGGTTCAGTTTAATACTGACAGAATGAGCCATACTCACGTATTCAGTAAAGTCATCCTCCACAAACTGATCCCACGGGAAGACCCGGAGGGGAGAGCGGAGGGGAGAGAAAGAGAGGGAGGAGAGAGAGGAGTGAATGAGTCAAGAGAGGAGATTAGATATAGGAGGAGGAAATAAGAGCGTAGGGGGAAGTGATTTGTACTACAAAGACTCAAAGTGAGATAAATGTAAGGCGAACGATTTGCTTCACTTTAGCGCTACAAACCTGACGTGATCTGCAGAGGTGTGACAGCTGGCAAAGGTGTACGTTATCCTTTTAAGTGTGCACTTCACTGTTGCGAAGATACTCCAATTAAATATTTGAAAGAGGCCTCCCGGGTGGCGCAGTGGTCTAGAGCACTGCATCGCAGTGCTAGCTACGCCACCAGAGTCTCTGGGTTCGCGCCCAGGCTCTGTCGCAGCCGGCCGCGACCGGGAGGTCCGTGGGGCGACGCACAATTGGCTTAGCGTCGTCCGGGTTAGGGAGGGTTTGGCCGGTAGGGATATCCTTGTCTCATCGCGCTCCAGCGACTCCTGTGGCGGGCCGGGCGCAGTGCGCGCTAACCGAGGGGGGCGGGTGCACGGTGTTTCCTCCGACACATTGGTGCGGCTGGCTTCCGGGTTGGATGCGCGCTGTGTTAAGAAGCAGTACGGCTAGGTTGGGTTGTGCTTCGGAGGACGCATGGCTTTCGACCTTCGTCTCTCCCGAGCCCGTACGGGAGTTGTAGCGATGAGACAAGATAGTAATTACTAGCGATTGGACACCACGAAAAATTGGGGAGAAAAGGGGATAAAAAAAATAAATAAAAATAAAAAATAAATAAAATAATATTTGAAAGAAAATTGGAAGTAAGAATGGTAAGATTAGTGATGACATCACCTGGCTGTCGTCCAATAGCAGGTCTTTGATCCGGGGAAGGGTGCGTGACGAGCCGCTCTCCACGTGAGCATAGTGCACCTGGTAACCACGGATCTGGCCTTGGCGTTGCCTTGCCAACACAGATCGCCAGGTGACCCTGAGGGCCGTGGAGTTGAAGGGCTGGACCTCCACCTGCCGAGGGGCCGCACCCGGGACTGAGGAACACACACAAATCAAATTGTATTGTCACATGCGCCGAATACAACAGGTGTAGACCTTACAGTGACATGCTTACGTAAAAGCCCTTAACAATGCTTTAAGAAGTTCTAAGAAAAACAAGTGTTAAGTAGAAAAAAACAAGTAAGTAAATAATATAAAGTAAAAGTGACTAGAAGGCCGGAATCCCAGAGTCTCCTCTTCACTGTTGACGTTGAGACTGGTGTTTTGCGGGTACTATTTAATGAAGCTGCCAGTTGAGGACTTGTGAGGTGTCTGTTTCTCAAACTAGACACTCTAATGTACTTGTCCTCTTTCTCAGTTGTGCACCGGGGCCTCCCACTCCTCTTTCTATTCTGGTTAGAGCCAGTTTGCGCTGTTCTTTGAAGGGAGTAGTACACAGCGTTGTACGAGATCTTCAGTTTCTTGGCAATTTCTCGCATGGAATAGCCTTCATTTCTCAGAACAAGAATAGCCTGACGAGTTTGAGAAGAAAGTTATTTGTTTCAAGCCATTTTGAGCCTGTAATTTAACCCACAAATGCTGATGCTCCAGATACTCAACTAGTCTAAAGAAGGCCAGTTTTATTGCTTCTTTAATCAGGACAGTTTTAAGCTGTGCTAACATAATTGCAAAAGGGTTTTCTAATGATCAATTAGCCTTTTAAAATGATAAACTTGGATTAGCTAACACAATGTGCCATTGGAACACAGGAGTGATGGTTGCTGATAATGGGGCTTTGTACGCCTATGTAGATATTCCATAAAAACATCTGCTGTTTCCAGCTACAATAGTCATATACAACATTAACAATGTCTACACTGTATTTCTGATCAATTTGATGTTATTTTAATGGACCAAAAAAATTGCTTTTCTTTCAAAAACAAGGACATTTCTAAGTGAACCCAAACTTTTGAACGGTAGTGTACATGTAGGTAAAGCTAAAGTGACTATGCATAGATAATAAACAGAGAGTAGCAGCAGGGTAAAAGAGGGGTCTGGGTAGCCCTTTAATTAGCTGTTCAGGAGTCTTATGGCTTGGGGGTAGAAGCTGTTAAGAAGCCTTTTGGACCCAGACTTGGCGCTCCGGTACCACTTACCGTGTGGTAGCAGAGAGAACAGTCTATGACTTGGGTGACTGGAGTTTTTGACAATTTTCAGGGCCTTCCTCTGACACCGCCTGGTATATAGGTTCTGGATGGCAGCAAGCTTGGCCCAGTGATGTACTGCGCCGTACATACTACCCTCTGTAGCGCCTTGTGGTCGGTAGCCGAGCAGTTGCCATACCAGGCGGTGGTGCAAACAGTCAGGGGACTGCAGCTGTAGAACATTTTGAGGATCTTTTCGGTCTCCTGAGTTGGAATATGCGTTGTCATGCCCTCTTTATGACTGTCTTGGTGTGTGACCATGATCGTTTGTTGGTGATGTGGACGGCAAGGAACTTGAAGCTCTCGACCTGCTCTACTACAGTACCGTCGATGAGAATGGGGGCGTGTTCGGCCCTACTTTTCCTACAGTCCACAATATTCACTTTTGTCTTGATCACATTGAGGGAGAGGTTGTTGTCCTGGCACCACACTGCCAGTGTGATCTCCTCCCTATAGGCTGTCTCTTCATTGTCGGTGATCAGGCCTACCACCGTTGTGTTGTCGGCGGTGTTGGAGTCGTGCTTGGCCACGCAGTCATGGGTGAATAGGGAGTACAGGAGGGGACTAAGCACACACCCCTGAGGGGCCCCCGTGTTGAGGATCAGCGTGGCAAATGTGTTGTTACTTACCCTTACCACCTGGGGGCGGCCCGTCAGGAAGTACAGGATCCAGTTGCAGAGGGAGGTGTTTAGTCCTAGGGTCCTTAGCTTAGTGATAAGCTTTGAGAGCACTATGGTGTTGAACGCTGAGCTGTAGTCAATGAATAGTATTCTCACATAGGTGTTCCTTTTGTCCAGGTGGGAAAGGGCAGTGTTGAGTGCAATAGAGATTGCATCATCTATGGATCTGTTGGGGCGATATGCAAATTAGAGTGAGTCTAGGGTTTCTGGGATAATGGTGTTGATGTGAGCCATGACCAGCCTTTCAAAGCACGTCATGACCACAGAGTGAGTGCTACGGGTCGGTAGTCATTTATGCAGGTTACCTTAGTGTTCTTGGGCACAGGGACTATGGTGGTCTGTTGAAACATGTTGGTATTACAGACTCAGTCAGGGACAGGTTGAAAATATCAGTGAAGACACTTGTCAGTTGGTCAGCGCATGCTTTTAGTACACATCCTGGTAACCATCTGGCCCTGCGGCCTTGTGAATGCTGACCTGTTTAAAGGTCTTACTCACATTGGCTATGGAGAGCATGATTACACAGTCATCCATAACAGCTGATGGTCTCATGCATGTTTCAGTGTTACTTGCCTCGAAGCGAGCATAGAAGTAATTTCGCTTATCTGGTAGGCTTGTGTCACTGGGCAGCTCGCGGCTGTGCTACCCCTTGTAGCCTTTAATAGTTTGCAAGCCCTGCCACATCCGACGAGCGTCAGAGCTGGTGTAGTACGATTCAATCTCAGTAGTGTATTGACGCTTTGCCTGTTTGATGGTTTGTCTGAGGGCATAGCGGGATTTCTTATAAGGTTCCGGGTTAGAGTTCCCCTCCTTGAAAGTGGCAGCTCTACCCTGTAGCTCAGTGCGGATGTTGCCTGTAATCCTTGGCTTCTGGTTGGGGTATGTACAGTACGTACGGTCACTGTGGGGACGACGTCATCGATGCACTTATTGATGAAGCCAGTGACTGATGTGGTGTACTCCTCAATGCCATCGGAAGAATCCCGGAACATATTCCAGTCTGTGCTAGCAAAACAGTACTGTAGCTTAGCATCTGCTTCATCTGACCACTTTCTTATTGACCAAGTCACTGGTGCATCCTGGTGTTTTTGCTTGTAAGCAGGAATCAGGAGGATTATGCCCGTATACAGCTCATTGAGTGCGGTCTTAGTGCCAGCATCGGTTTGTGGTGGTAAATAGACAGCTACGAAGAATATACATGAAAACTTTCACGGTAAATAGTGTGGTCTACAGCTTATCATGAGATACTCTACCTCAGGCGAGCAAAACCTCAAGACTTCCTTAGATTTCGTGCACCAGCTGTTGTTTTCAAATACACATAGACCGCCACCCCTTGTCTTATCAGAGGCCGCTGTTCTATCCTGCCGAAAAGCTTAAAACCCGCCAGCTGTATGTTATTCATGTCGTCGTTCTGCCACGACTCAGTGAAACATAAGATATTACAGTTTTTAATGTCCCGTTGGTAGGATATACGTAATCGTAGTTTGTCTATTTTATTTTCCGTTGATTGTACGTTGGCTAATAGGATTGATGGTGAAGGGAGATTATCCGCTCGACGTCGGTTCCTTACAAGGCACCCAGACCTTTGTCCCCGATAGCTCCGTCTCTTTCTCCAGCGAATGATAGGGATGAGGTCCTTGTCGGGCGTCTGAAGGAAATCCTTCCCGTCCGACTCGTTAAAGAAAAAGTATTCCTCCAGTACGGGGTGAGTAATCTCTGTCCTGATATCTAGAAGATCTTTAAGGTCAGAAGACGCAGTGGCAGAAACATTATGTACAAAATAAGTTACAAATAACAGGAAAAAACACACACAAAAGCACAATTGGTTAGGTGATCGTAAAACGGCTGCCATCTCCTCCGGCGCCATCATCCACACACAACATATAATTACTCTATCAATACATTGATCAGTTGATCAATGTACACACACCCACACACACACATACTCACCGTCGTCGTCCGTACGGCAGAGCAGCGCCGGGCTCTCCGGTCCGGACCCCTCGGTAGTGAAAGCTGCCAGGATAACGCGGTACCAGGTCCACTTTTCTAGCCCCTCCAACACCACTTGCCCCTGCTCTGGGGGGATGGGAGGCCCCTTCACCTCCGGACCCTGACCTTCAACCCTGGCCCCAGACACCACTTGCTGGTAGCGCAGCTCATAGCCAGTCAGCACGCCATTTTGGGTCTCAGTGGGTGGTGGTTTCCAACTTACCCTCAGGGAGGTGGATCTGGGGCTGTCACAGGACACGCCTAGGGGCGCAGCCGATGGCTCTGATTGGACGAGGGGCAGGAAGAGGAAATTTGCAGGGGCAGGGGGAGTAAGGAACGCAGCGAAGAAAGAGAAAGCAAAGAGACAGTGACAGAGAGAGGTTGAAAACACCAAGCAAAACAAGAATATAAGAAAATGGTGGAAAAAGGAATTGAAACTAAACCAAGGAAAACTCAACTATAAGGGAAAATAATACAGAACTAAATGAAAAGAGAAGGCCTCGAAAGACAAACAAACATGACTCAGCTAAACAGAGAAACAAAGGCTCCAACACAGAAGACAAAGCCATTATGGAGGCAGAAATAAATGAATAATGTTACCTAGGTAATAAGATAAAGGAGAAGACAGGGGGTATCCATGCAGAGTGGACAACTTAATTACCGCCCAGGAGGATATGCAACTGATACCGGATGGAAGGCTTTCACTTGTCTTCTCTGACCAATGGCAGCACAGTGATTTATGACTAGCTTAGTGGGGCTGGATAAGGACAGAGCTATACTGTAGGTCAAGGGTTCTTGTACCTTTTCAGCCTGGGACCCAAATGAGAAATTCATTGTTTTCCTGGGATCCTGGAATGTTGATTGAATGATCTGCTTTCTAATTATTAAACGATAGGTAGGATCCATTTCTATAGAAGAAGTCAATTTATATTCTCAGCATCTTAATATAGACCACATGGAAAATGCATTTTGACATGTCCCTCCTCCGGTTTTAGATTATAAAGACTTTAACTCACTTCACCCCGCAAAAATCGCCGCGTTTTCACCAACAAGCCCTATTTACTTTGTTGCTTTGACAAAGTTATTTCTGAAGATGAATTTATTTCATTTTAAGATCAACCCTGTTACGTTTTCTGAACTCTTGTTTTAATATGAATATGAATATATGTATGAATATGAAACCATTCCTTTTTAATTGCACGTCAACACTGTTACCCATAGATAGATATGAAATGTGTTAGAAATGTGTTCAAAAATATATATATTGTGAATCTTGCGTTCAATTTCCCTCCCTGTGACACGCAACAAGGTTCCATTCCCCCTGTCACAAGAGGAGTCATTGCTTACTGCTTTATTGCTTGAAAACTTCAACCCTGTTACGGTCAACCCTGTTACTTTAATTGCCAATCTTTTTTTTACATTTTTCTTAATTTAACCTCTTGAGATGGGAAAACATGTTTTTTCAACATCTGCGTTGCTTCCTGTTTGGGGTTTCAGGCTGGGTTTCTGTATAGCACATTGTGACATCGGCTGATGTAAAAAAGGGCTTTATAAATACATTTGATTGATTGATTGAACTTGAACGTGCTCTTTATGACAGAATGTAAACATTTGGTGAAATAAATATATATTTTGACCATTTTACACTACCTAAAAGTCACTCTATTGGTGGAACGACCCAGATACTGTATAGAGTTCAGCGGTTAATCCTCTATCTTGCTACCAAAGGTTTCTTGACATTATTCTCAGTGGAATGTAATAATTGTGTTGGAACTTTGCCAAACTCTTTATATCTTTTAGTGCTTCTTCAACTGCCCTATCCTCATGTCTTAAAATTAGGTTCAGGGATTTGAAATGTCAAAGAAAAAGGTGGAGAGCAGGGTTCGAGGAAACTGAAACTGAAACGAGAACCAAAAACAAATACTTTCATGAAAGTTGACCTCATGCGACGTCAGAGGAACTAGGGAGATAGAACACAAGTAAAGGCACATGACAGAAGAACAGTAAGGATAAGAGACATAAACAGGCACTGTTTGAGACACTTACCCTTCTCTCCGACTAATAGCACACAGGACCTTCTTACCATGCAACCAGAGACACCACACATCACATTTAACCAAAACATTAAAGGTGCAGAGGGAATGGTGTGCATTTGACTGGAGTATTTGGGATTTTGACAGATATGTGAGTCTGACACTTGAGCTGCAGCCTTAGTACCAGCAGTCTCCTCAACAGCCACCCACGGGTCTAACCTCCGTTTGTAGGTAAGGCACGTAGAAAGATTCTGTTGGTGAATGTACGTCCTTTGTAAGTCATATGGTGTACATTTTTTCCCAGGTAACAAATACATAATTAAATATGAAAAAGGAATATTTTACCTTTAAGGCAGGATACAGACCTACGACCTTCAACACTTACCTCTAATAAAGGCAAAACATATAGAATATCCTCACGACTATTGACATTTGACCTGTAACAGTGAGCTTCCTGAACTGGAGAAAAAAAGTCCACTTTTGACCAACTTTGAAGGAAAGAAAACCGTATGAAGGAGTGAAGAAAGTTAAAGCGGGGGAAAAAACAGAAAGCGCCGTCCGCTCGGGACTTTTCACTGTGTGAGGAGAAATGAAGGTAAAAACCAAAATGCTGGTGCGCTGGACGTCAGGCACACTCGAAAATACAGAGGAGATGGATAGGGCGATGGATGAGTGCACAGGATAAATGAGTGGATGAGAGGACAAGATGGATTGGTGTGTAGACGACTCCCAGGGTCCAGTGACTCTGGAGTTGTGTGGGAGACAAGCAGCAGGAGTGCAAACGTTACACAGTGTGTGTTTTGCAGGTGTGACAAAGGAAAACATACTGGCTTGTGATGTCCTCTGGACCAGCTCGTTGGTGAAGGCTCCGATGCCTTTGTTAGAAATGGCTGCCAGGGAGAAGGAGTACTCTGTGTTAGCCCTCAGACCCTCCACTGTGTACGACGCCCGGGGCCCAAACGTCAACTTCTCCTGTTAGAGAGAGAGAGATGGGGAAGAGAGAACATTAATAAAATAAAGAGAGAAGGGGTAGAGAAAGAAAGAAAGAAAGAAAGGGAGGGATTACTCTGGATTATCTGTGTGTATTAAATCAATTTAATAATCGCAGTTCTTTCCTGCAGTCAATGACCAAACACGCCCTCTTGGCCTCACGGGTGGAATGTTATTAAGATATTTCATAATTTCATAATTAACAAAGATTAATCTGGTGTTTCTTTGTCAAACAGTTTTGTTATATTTCAGACTTCTGTGATGTATATAAAATGTAATATTGGGAAGCAAACTCCAAATTGATTACATTTCTACATCTGCCATGGTACAGCTGTCTTCTTTCTTTTAAGCCAATAACCATGTGTGTGAGGTGTACTTGATTAAGACCACCAAGAATCACTCTGTGTGACCCTGATGTAGCCCACTGCAGTAAAAGGTTCATGAAATGTACTTCGTATGGAAGAAGAAGTCTTACCAGGCTGCCAAACTTGACAGGTTTGTAGAGCAGTTCGTAGTTGACGATGCCCTCCTTGGTGTAGGAAGGTTCCCAGGTGAGCTGTATACTGGTGTCTGTCACCTTTCCCACTTTGAACTTCCCTGGCTGCCCTGGAACTACAGAGGACAGGAGAGGAGAGAGGACGAGTTAGAATTCACCTCTCTAGCATTCAGTCAATTAGTAGCTTCTAGACTGTTCAATTAATCCTTTATTTAAACAGACCAGTCTTATTAAGATGGAAGACTGTTACAAGGGAGCCCTGCAGATCTTTATGTTACTAACCTTAAACATTACTGAAGCACTTTGACATGAACCATGTCAGAAAATAGTGCACGCACGCACGCACGCACGCACGCACGCACGCACGCACGCACGCACGCACGCACGCACGCACGCACGCACGCACGCACGCACGCACGCACGCACGCACGCACGCACGCACGCACGCACGCACGCACGCACGCACGCACGCACGCACGCACGCACGCACGCACGCACGCACGCACGCACGCACGCACGCACGCACGCACGCACGCACGCACGCACGCACGCACGCACGCACGCACGCACGCACGCACGCACGCACGCACGCACGCACGCACGCACGCACGCACGCACGCACGCACGCACGCACGCACGCACACACACACACACACACACACACACACACACACACACACACACACACACACACACACACACACACACACACACACACACACACACACACACACACACACACACACACACACACACACACACACCTCCGGGCAGAACTTTGACATGGACGGAGTCAGAGAAGGGTCCGTCTCCCACAGAGGTGAAGGCCAGTACTCTGACTGTGTATGTCTCAGAGGGTACCAGGCTCTGGATGGTGGTGATGGTGCTGTCCTGGACGTTATGGATCTGCCACAGACTCATGGGCTGAGATGGGTCCATGGTGTAGTACACCCGGTAACCTTTCACCTGGATGGAGAGAGTGAGGGAGGGTAGGAGAGAGAGAGAGAGAGAGCGAGAGCGAGAGAGTGACAAAGAGAGAGAAAGAGCGAGAGAGAGAGAGAGAGGGAGAGAGAAAGAAAGCGAAAGAGTGTTAGTTAACCTCTCACGTCTGGTCCATGTTGGTTTGTTTGTGTTTGGAAGCTATTATATATTTTGACATCAATGCACATTCCATTATATTCGACCTATGTTGCTAGCTGAGCTAGATAAACATTGCATTAGCTTCAAGGTTGACATGACCGTTATAATTTAATAACTAGATGACCTTTCAACTGACCTCTACCTAAAGCCTAACTATTATAGTGTGTGATTTAAACTGTAATATGTATGTAGCATCATTTGTATTATCTGTTTATGATGCATTGCTCTCATCTTGTTATTGTGATTATTGTTGCTTATGTTGATTCCATTATTCAGCTTGTTATTTTTAGACTGCGCAGGGAATAGATGTTTATCTAGCTAACTATTGCCTATTGCACCTCAGTGTTCTGAGACGTTCAGTATTGTTTGAGAAGTGGATTACTGTGCATTATCCCTGCTACTTATTCTCTTAATTTATTTATTTTGCTCCTTTGCACCCCATTATTTCTATCTCTACTTTACAGTTTCTTCCACTGCAAACCAACCATTCCAGTGTTTTTTTTTTTACTTGCTATATTGTATTTACTTCGCCACCATGGCCTTTTTATATATATTTTTATTTATATATATATTTTGTTTGCCTTCACCTCCCTTATCTCACCTCACTTGCTCACATTGTATATAGACTTATTTTTCACTGTATTATTGACTGTATGTTTGTTTTACTCCATGTGTAACTATGTGTTGTTGTATGTGTCGAACTGCTTTGCTTTATCTTGGCCAGGTCGCAATTGTAAATGAGAACGTGTTCTCAATTTGCCTACCTGGTTAAATAAAGGTGAAATAAAAAATAAATAAATAATAAAAAAACGGATTCATTCACTCATTTCAATTGTATTTCACCTGTCCGTTGGGCTCCTCCGGTTCTTCCCAGCGGACCATGACAGTGTTCTGGGAGATGATCCTAGCCTGGACGTTCCTGGGGGGGCTAGCCGGGGCCTGTTCCCCTGTCCTGGCCTCTACCCGGGTGGACGAGGGGCCCTGGCCGATGCTGTTGAAGGCCGACACCCTAACCTCGTACTCCGTGTTGGGGTAGAGCCCTCCGATGCTGTACCTGGTGGTGGTGATACCGTCCACCGCCTCATACTTGCTGTCCGGTGTCTTGGCCCGGTACTGGATGATGTAATAGGACACCGGGTCAGGGTTACCGGAGTCCCAGGTGATGGTAACGCTGGTGGCGGTCGTCTCTGTGACAATGGGGGTACCGGGAGGCTTGGGAAGAGCTGTGACGATAGAAGCAGATATTTTTTTAACTGTCTTTAATAATGTCTTAAGGCAGATAGGGGGAGACTAGTGTCCCTTACTCTTGGCGGACACCTGCGAGATCATAGGGGGCCCTAACTATCTAATATACATGTTTAATGTGGCTGTTAGGGGCAGATATGTTTTAATGGGAGAGAAGAAAGCCAGCGAGCGGGACACAGTGGAAGCACAGTTAGAAAACTAAAGGATGTCCCTTACTCTTAACTGACACCTGTGCAGTGGCCTCTATAATCCCCAGACTGCTCATAGCCACGCAGGTGTAGTTGGCCGACTCTCTCACTCCGTTGAGCTCCAAAACATTGCGTCCCACCGGCATCTCGTCTTCCGGGGTCAGGTCCTCAATACCCAGCATCCATTTGACATAGGGCATGGGCGAGCCCACCGCCACACAGGTGATGTTGACGCTGCCGCCAGGCATGATCTCATGGTTGGCGGGCAGGATGGAGAAACGAGGGGGCACGCGACGCACTGGGAGAGGAGGAGAGGGGGAAGACAGGGGGAGGATGGGGAGAGGGGAATGAGGAGGGGGAGAGGGAGGGACAGGAGAGGGCGAGAGAGAGAGGGGTAAGAAAGATACAGAAAGAGAGAGAACGAAAGAGAGAGAGAGAAAGAGAGAACGAGAGAGAGAGCGAGAGAGAGAGAGAGAGAGAGAGAGAGAGAGAGAGAGAGAGAGAGAGAGAGAGAGAGAGAGAGAGAGAGAGAGAGAGAGAGAGAGAGAGAGAGAGAGAGAGAGAGAGAGAGAGAGAGAGAGAGAGAGAGAGAGAGAGGTAACAGAAAGGGTAGAATGATCTTCACTGCTTTTACAGAAGTTCTATAAAGGAATATTTCACGTTTAATCAAAACCACATTGGTAGTTTTGAAAAGGCTAATGATTGCAATTGAAATACACAGATTCCATGTTGAGAGACTGCTGACTATCTCAAGTTACATTTCACCCTGCACATGAAACCTATTGTATGACTCTCATGTCTTAGCCACTGTGCAACAACCCATTGTATATTTCACAAGACATCATTTGCTATTCTGGACACATCACTGTAGATGCCAAACTAGAAAACGCCCTCTTCCCCAATCCCTGTTACAAAACAAGATCTACAATACAAATATTGGAGCTCTGGGCTGCACAAAATACCATTGCCATTTTCTCTGAAGAGCTGAGATGAGCAAAATCAAACTGATGTGAAGACCTAAACTAGAGCTGAACTCGCCCTGCAGTGAAGCTCAAGGCTGCTGACTGAAAAAGAGAAACTTCGCCAGAAACTTGAGTGAGAAACTTCAAAGAGACTTCTGTGCCTCCAGGGTGAGTTCTCCACTGCAGACGAGGGCCCTTTAGATACGTGGCGCTGGCCGAGCCGATCAACAAAACCTGCTCTATCAGTCAGACAACATGCACAGAGTGCTCCTGTTAACTGTAATTGTGCTGAATCTGAATCACTAGCTATCTGTCAGGTCTATCTTATATAAGATGCATCGAGAGATAGAGCTCATGGGTCACATGCATTCCTGGACGACTTTATAGAGTTAACTATGCTCATGAAGAACCCGTGGGAGAAGAGAGAGGGGGAAGAAGAGAGAGAGAGCGAGAGAGAGAGAGAGAGAGAGAGAGAGAGAGAGAGAGAGAGAGAGAGAGAGGGAGGGAGAGTATTGTCTGGTTCCTCTTCCAGACAATGACAATCAATGTGGCAAATCACAGCCTCATTGTACAACCAGAATACCAGATGAACACAGCAATGTTGGAAATAAATAAGCAATGTAAAGAAAGAGTGGATGATGGAGATATAAATAGGTGTCGTTGCAATTACAAGGTACGCGTTGAACACGTTAAATAAGGAAACATCAAGGCATCCATCATGACAGAGAGAGAAAGAGAGAGAGATAAATAGAAAGAGAGATAGTATGTGCATGCTTTTATTAATTAAAAAAAGTATGCACATTTGTCTGTTGATCCTACACACCAGGGTACAGATGGAAATGTCAGAATGCAGAAGAGAGAGAAAGAAGGGCGGGAGATTAGAAGAGAGGGATGGGGACAGAGAGGGTAAGAGGGGAAGGAGAGGATAAGAAAGGGGGCAAAGGACAGAGGGGGAAGAGGAGAAGAAAGGAGGATGGGGGGGGGGCGGGGGAAGAGAAAACACATGGTGCTCTTGAAACTGCTGTTTGGTTCTTCAAAATCAGGCTTTTATTGGTGGATGTCATAGGAACAGAAAACTAGGTACCTCAAGGCTGCAACACAGAGGACTGAAGTACAAAATAGACAGGTAGACAATCAGACAGACAGACCAACGACTCTAGATGGGCAGGAGTGGATGCAAGGTGAGGGCAGACAGACAGACTGACAGACAGACAGACAGTATAAATATTGGCTAGCATCAAGACTCAACACTGTATCTGAATCAGCTGTTTGAATCATGTGTTTGACTCACAATACAGGAATCTCCACTCACTCAGTGGGAGTAAAACAGGGGGAAACAGCCTTTAAAGAATCACTGGCCTCAGTCTTCGCCCAAATGATTCTCAGCCGATCCATTTCATGTAAAATAGCCATTTTTAGATCCATTAATAAACTTCACCTAGGGTTGAAATATCTTCTCTAGGTTCCATGAATTTCACAGTATTTCTAGTCTCCCACAGATAGAACGCAAACTATTCACCAAAACCAAATACGAATGAACATTTTGGCATCTTCAATAGTTCAGTGGACATGACCCCATTCCTCCATTCCTCCATAACAGTGCCATACATTTGGAGTGATCCTAGAATACCAACAGATACCCAGAATTGGACACCAAAGTTCAAGACAAAAAAAGAGACATTTGAAAAAAGATGTATAAAAAAAAGAGACATTTGTCTAAAAAAAAAAGAGACAAAAACAATTTCAACTGTTATAACAGATATCAAATCAAAAAGCAGGCAGGCAGGCAGATTCTCTCCAGAGCAAGAACGAGACAGAGACAAACAGGGACAGAGTGACCAGCATGCAGCAGATAAGAGCAACTATCCATACAATCCAGCTTTACCTTTTATATGACAAGACAAAACTCTTAAAGTACGTGTATAATGTTGCCTTTTACGTGTAGTGTACTTATCTAACGACAGCATTTTGCCTAGAAGTTCACTTAAAGTTTGGAGACTGGTTTACAATGTGTCCAATTCAATCTGAAGAAGAGCACATTGATATTTACAGTACGTCAAGTAGGAAAGTAGGCTACATCCAGCACTGCAGGTATTAATACAAGAAGACAGTACAATATTCAAGCGCATGCTGAACAGAGAGCATCTGAGATTAGGACAGGCACAAATTATTAACCTATTCCATTATGTCACCGTGGATAGTGAGGCTTCAATAATATGTATCATAAACACTAACAGACGTCTATGTGGATGTAGCATCACTAAAACAATGTCGTATTTAATATAACGGAATATACAGTTCATTCGCAAAGGATTCAGATAAAAGATGTATCTCTGGTCAGAATGCTGATGGAAAAGCATATCTCCTAGAAGCTCCCAGTTGTGTTAATAGCGTAGCCTACTATATAGTCCAGGGTGATAGCTGCAATGCAATGATGTATTCTAGTTCCCTCCAGCATCAATAACAGGCTTTCCCACAGGGAACAGTTGATCAGGTTGTGAGACCATAGCAGACGGAGACTGGGAGCTGGGATACTGTTTCATTTCAGTAGCACAGCACACTAAAGCCCAGTTGGCATTTTCATAAGTTAATCCTGCCTCATCTAATATAGAAGTAGAGAGGTGTTTCATTAATGTGTGCATTGTATGAATATATATATGGATATAGAGGTGGGTAAATCTTTCATTTCAACTGCCGATCAATGGAGGTCATCATATCGTGTCATAAGCGCAGCAAATGCGCCGTATAGCAGCTGAATAACCATATAATTACATAGGATCTCTGTGTGAATAACACTATAGTGGACATGGACATGATCCACTGAAAAAGACGTTCATGTTTTGTGCAATTAAATACTATTGTACATTTTGTTTACCTGCATATAAACACAGATAGTGTACATAAAGAAGTACTGTGCGTTGGCCTCTGGTTGTGTTGTGTCAACCTTTGCTGACCAAACAAGTGTGCAAATAATTATAAGTTACTTCTGTGGCTCTTTAAATGCCACTTAAATAAAGCCTTATTTGACTGCTTCATTTCCCCTAGGGGGATATGAAGACCACTCAACCAATCAGAAAACAAGCTACACTGAGAAGGCAAACAAACAGTAGCAGACCAAGAGGACACACAGAGACAGAGACACACACTGGCAATGTGACACACAACATGCCGCAAGTGCAGAAGCACGGCAGTGACATAACACAAACCCACACAGACAGAACAGTACAGCACGACCGACACAAGACAAGGGACAAGACAATACGGAAATCAATCAATTCAACATACACAAGCACGCGCACACACAAACAAACAGAGCCGCGCACACACAGAGTTACACGGTCAGGGTACAAGGCATGCAAGCGCTGCCACCGCTCTCCCGCCATGCGCAGACAGCCTCCTTTTAATTTCCAATTCCTGGGTCTCCATGGCAACAAGACACTTTCCATGCAGAGAATGTCGCGCGCACGGATGAAAGCAATAACAACGGTCTGCAAACAAGGCCTCACAATGCAATCAATGCAAACGACTGTGTAGGCAGGTGGCCTCGTTAGAGAGCTCAGGTAAAAGTCTTCGGTCAAAGAAATGTGTTCATCAAATCCAATTTGACACGAGGGTTATTCATCCCTCTGTTCTAGCCTGTTTCAGACCGGTTTTCTCTCTCCTCACTTTAGGAATTCTCCTAACTTTAGGAGTAAATGTGTTATAGAAAGGAAGTAGCGAAAGAAAATAAAGGACGCACCAACCTTCTCGTAGCTCTGGGGGATGTAAGGGGGTTGATGTAGAACACAATGACGTGAGGGGGAGAGAGAGAACGGGGAAACACAGAGAGAGTAAAAATGGCCAGCTCAAAGCCTCACTCACACACACACACACACACACACACACACACACACACACACACACACACACACACACACACACACACACACACACACACACACACACACACACACACACACACACACACACACACACACACAGTGTAAACACACACACACACACACACAGTGTAAACACACACGCACATACACACTGGTTCTCACAGAACCACAGAACCCACTTAAAATGAAGAATCAGGAACTTCGAAATCAAGGGCTCAAGAGCTTAGAACAGCGAGTCTAGAACCCATAAATCTGAATCCAGAGGTCCCGGTCTCCCTTACCTCAGTCGAGGAACCTAGAATAGGGGTCTTAAACTTCTGGAGGGCCACAGTGTCTGCATTCTTTTTCGTATCTGATTTAGACTTGAGAAACCAATTGTATTCCCTAGCCAATCAGTGCATTAAAGTGGAAGATAGAAGCATAAACCCCGTGGCCCTCAATTTACAATAAAATAAAGAGGGATAGGACAATAGTGATGTCATACTGTAGCAAAGGCCCTCGAACTGCACAGTGCAATAATACTTCCTGAAGAATCTGGACATGTATGACGTCATTGGCCTATCCCTCTTCGTCTACGTCCATTCAGTGGCAGTTATTATAAAATAGAGCACCTTGACGACACTGGTGAAAACCCAGTTTAGTCTTGAATACTACCAATCTTAGGTCACCAACTGGTGTTTCACTTGGTGGTTAGGTTTGGTTGTGTTTGGTTAGTAGATGCCAATAGGAAGAAAATAAACAACAAAACAACATGTAAACAAACTAGCACTTAACACCTTGCTACATGTATAGTATAATAGTGACGGCTGTTACATGTGTGTTTGTTATAGTGGTGTGTGTGTTATAACGCATGTGTGTGAGAGATCTTACACCCGGGGTCAGTTCCTACCTCGCACATACAGGTTGGCTGGGGAAGAGTAGCGTACGCCCTGAGAGTTAGTGGCTACACACTCATACTTCCCCTGATCGGTCTCTTCACTGTTCTCGATCTGCAGGGCACCTGAAAGACAAAGAGAGAGAGATAGATAGAGCGATTGAGAGAGAGAGAGACAGAGAGAGATAGATGGAGGAGAGAGAGAGACAAAGAGGAAGAGTGGAAGAGAGAGAGAGAGAGAGAGAGAGAGAGAGAGAGAGAGAGAGAGAGAGAGAGAGAGAGAGAGAGAGAGAGAGAGAGAGAGAGAAAGAGGAAAAAGAGACATTACAATGGGTTAATTATTGATACATTCATAGATGAAATGTATTTTTACTCATCAACCCTCGTGCATCACCTAAAACTGATTAAAACTACCATTTAAAATGAGGGATTTTCCATTACTGGTTCATTTCTGCCATGAAAAATCCATGTTCCCCCACAGCAAGCTAAATGAGAGTAGTTAACGATGCACTATAGGAGTCCCTGGGGCACATCTGAAGTCAAACAGAGGACTCAACATGGCAACACTTTAAATCCCCATTTAGCCTTCTCCCCCCCTCTGTTTCTCTGCACAATTCACTGAGGTGTATAGCAGCGTTGCACATTATTATGCCAGGCTCATAAACCATGTTATTATGGCACATTATTATTATTCTTCCATTCGTTTTCTCCTGGAGCATGGTCTGCGGTAAACCCTTCACAATGCTTACAAGGCCCTTATCACAAACTGTGTGCGTTTGAAATGGGGCTAGGGGCGGAACCACACACAAGAGTGTTCACAAGCCAACCACCCCCACCGGACACACACACCTTATCAGAAAAAGTGTGTTAGACATGGAGACAGAGGAGGGACCACAAAAGCAGGGGATTACTTAAATCTACCGCACAGTGGGGAAAATGAAACAAGACAACGACAAAACAACTCTCTCAGAAACACGCACGCACGCACGCACGCACGCACGCACGCACGCACGCACGCACGCACGCACGCACGCACGCACGCACGCACGCACGCACGCACGCACGCACGCACGCACGCACGCACGCACGCACGCACGCACGCACGCACGCACGCACGCACGCACGCACGCACGCACGCACGCACGCACGCACGCACGCACGCACGCACGCACGCACGCACGCACGCACGCACGCACGCACGCACGCACGCACGCACGCACGCACACACACACACACACACACACACACACACACACACACACACACACACACACACACACACACACACACACACACACACACACACACACACACAGCTGCTTTCAGACTCACAAAGGCTCATAGCAGTGTGACGGAAAAGCGTACTACAGAATATGACAATAACACAGTGTGGATATGGTAGGGTGGGTATTTCTGTGTAAGACCTGTAACTGTGTATCCGTGTAGAGAGGGGAAGAAAACAAGGAACTAGGTGAGTCACTGAGACACAGTTGCAGATACGCTGTTCAACAACTTGGCTCAGAGGACGGAATACTTCAAATATATCTTTTTCTTCATCAAGGGCAGTGCAGGGGCGGTTCCAGGCATAAGTGACATTAGCGGTCACTTAGGGGCAACCGGTGGTTGTTGTCCTTGATGATATTTTTGGCCTTCCTGTGACATCAGGTGCTGTAGGTGTCCTGGAGGGCAGGGAGTTTTCCCCTGGTGATGCGTTGTGCAGACCGCACCACCCTCTGGAGAGCCCTGCGGTTATGGGTGGTGCAGTTGCCTTACCAGGTGGTGACGCATCCCGGCAGGATGCTCTCAATTGTGCATCTGTAAAAGTTTGTGAGAGTTTGTGAGGGCCTCCTGAGGTTGAAGAGGCGATCATCTCCATGATCATCTCCTTTGTTTTGTTGACGTTGAGTGAGAGGTTATTTTCCTGACACCACACTCCCAGAGCCTTCACCTCCTCCCTGTATGCTGTCTCGTCGTTGTTGGTAATCAAGCCTACTACTGTTGTGTCGTCTGCAAACTTGATGATTGAGTTGGAGGTGTGCATGGCCACGCAGTCATGGGTGAACAGGGAATACAGGAGGGGGCTGAGCACGCACCCTTGTGGGGCCCCAGTGTTGAGGATCAGCGAAGTGGAGATATTGTTTCCTACCTTCACCACCTGGGGGCGGCCCGTCAAGAAGTCCAGGACCCAATTGCACAGGGTGGTGTTCAGACCCAGGGCCTCGATCTTAATGATGAGCGTGGAGAGTACTATGGTGTTGAATGCTGAGCTATAGTCAATGAACAGCATTCTTACATAGGTATTCCTCTTGTCCAGATGGGATAGGGCAGTGTGCAGTGTGATGGCGATTGCATCGTCTGTGGACCTATTGGGGCGGAAAGCAAATTGAAGTGGGTCTAGATTGACAGGTAAGGTGGAGGTGATATGATCCTTGACTAGTCTCTTAAATCACTTCATGATGACAGAAGTGAGTGCTATGGGGCGAGTCATTTAGTTCAGTTACCTTTGCATTCTTGGGTACAGGAACAATGGTGGCCATCTTTAAGCATGTGGGGACAGCAGACTGGGATAGGGAGAGATTGAATATGTCTGTAAACACACCAGCCAGCTGGTCTGTGCATGCTCTGAGGATGCGTAGGGCTGCCATCTGCGCCGGCAGCCTTGTGAGGGTTAACATGTGTCGGTGGCACTGTGTTATCCTCAAAGCAGGCAAAGAATGTGTTTAGCTTGTCTGGAAGCAAGACGCCTGTGTCCCCGACGTGGCTGGTTTTCCTTTTGTAGCCCATGATTGTCTGTAGACCCTGCCACATACGTCTCGTGTCTGAACCGTTGAATTGCGACTCCACTTTGTCTCTATACTGATGTTTTGCCTGTTTGACTGCCTTGCAGAGGGAATGACTACACTGTTTGTACTCTGCCATATTCCCAGTCATCTTGCCATGTTTAAATGTCATGGTTCGCACTTTCAGTTTTGCGCAAATGCTGCCATCAGTCCACGGTTTCTGGTTAGGGTAGGTTTTAATAGTCACAGTGGGTACAACATCTCATATACACTTCTTGATGAAATCAGTAACCGTCTCAGTGTACACGTCAATATTATTCTCGGAAGCTACCCGGAACATATCCCAGTCCGCATGATCAAAACAATCTTGAAGCATGGATTCCGATTTGTCAGACCAGCGTTGAGTAGTTCTTAGCACAGGTACTTCCTGTTTGAGTTTCTGCCTATAGGAAGGGAGGGGCAAAATGTAGTCGTGGTCAGATTTGCTGAAAGGAGGGTGGGGGAGGTCCTTGTATGAATAACAATGGTTGAGTGTTTTTCCAGCGCGAGTACTACAGTCAATATGCTGATAGAATTTAGGTAGCCTTTTCCTCAAATTTGCTTTGTTAAAATCCCCAGCTACAATAAATGCAGCCTCAGGATATATGGTTTCCAGTTTGCATAAAGTCCAGTGAAGTTCCTTGAGGGCCGTCGTGGTATCGGCTTGAGGGGGGATATATGAGGCTGTGACAATAACCGAAGAGAATTCTCTTGGGAGATAATACGGTCGGCATTTGATTGTGCGGTATTCTAGGTCGGGTGAACAAAAGGACTTGAGTTCCTGTATGTTATTACAATTAAACCATGAGTCGGTAATCATGAAACACACACCTCCGCCCTTCTACTGTCGGCGCAATGAACTGAGAATACAGATGGCTGGACCGACTCTGACAGTATATCCCGAGAGAGCAATGTTTCCGTGAAACAGAGTATGTTACAATCCCTGATGTCTCTCTGGAAAGAAATCCTTGCCCTGATCTGGTCAACTTTATTATCCAGGGACTGAACATTAGTGAGTAATATACTCGGAAGCAGTGGGTGGTGTGCGCGCCTCCTAAGTCGGACTAGAAGACCGCTTCGAGTCCCTCTTTTTCGCAGGCGTTGTTTTGGATCTGCCTCTGGAATCAGTTCAATTGCCATGGGTGGTGCGAACAAAGGATCTGCTTCGGGAATGTCGTATTCCTGGCCGTAGTGCTGGTGAGTTACCGCCGCTCTGATATCCAATAGTTCTTCCCGGCTGTATGTAATAACACATAACATTTTCTGGGCTAACAATGTAATAAGAAATAACAAAAAACTGCAATGTTTCCTAAGAACTAGAAGCGAGGCAGCCCTCTCTGTCTGCGCCATCTTTTAGGATATGTAAGTTATAGCAGTTGTAGCATGAGGTAACATGTGGAAAGTGGGCATTCATCACTGGTATTCATGTGAGAAGGTGGATGTGAACCCTGGTCTTTTGTTTGTAGAGTAGAGTTAACATGGACTCAAGTCAACATTTTTTAAAGTTACATTTAAATCAACTGATTTCAATTCAGAATAGGGCCTAGGGAGAATATTTTTCTGTGAAATTCCACCTTTATTTGTTTCTGTCCTTTATTTAGACAGATTAGAAACAGGAGGAGACAGATGAAAGTGTGACTTGAACCCCCGACTGCTGGGGTGGTAAGATGACACATTTTACCCACTGAAGCAGACAGTCAACCATATCAGAAGACACATGTTTAAAGTCAAAATGTGAACTACAAACATTGTGTGGCCAAACTGTTCAGAATTCAGGTGGAGAGAGGGCATTCGTGGCAGGTGTGTCCTCTAGGAAACTCTATGGTCAAGTAAAAAAAAAAACAGGCATGTTTCAGGTCTTCACGAACCCAGCTAGGTGAGAGCACACCAAACGCTCAGATGAAACTCTACAAAACAATCCAAGAAAGTATATGTCAATGAATACGTGCGTACACATATGTTATCACATTGTAGCATTTCGGATGCTAAATGCTAATAGTCCAAGTCAAACAGCCATTTTGATTCATTGATATGTTTTCTTGACGCTACATGCATAGTCACTGCCAATTTAGCCTGCTCTAGTTTTGGCCTTCCACACCACGTTTTTTAATTTTTTAACACAATATACTTGCAGTGAAGCCACTCAACAACTACATCACATTAGTCATCAAACAGACTCACATGGAGAACAACACACAGAAGCAACCACATGTTATTGCATCCCACTTTTGACATTCATATTTATATCTTGTTGCTATATTTGCAAAACTTAATCACATAAGCATTTTGCATATTGCTATTGATATGTTTAATAATTGTATATGTATATTGTAACTAATATTATAGAATGTGATAACGTAATTATGCATTCACGTACTATCATTATTCCTTGTTAATATTGTCTATTTCTTTGTCTCCCTGCAGAAAAACAAACATACATACTAAGTTACCCACCGGCTGGCCAATCCTAACAAGAATTATAGACTAATGCCAACTGTGAATCATATCATCTGACTTACTTTTATACCTTAATTTAACTAGGCAAGTCAGTTAAGAACAAATTCTTATTTACAATGACGGCCTCAGAACAGTGGGTTAACTCAGGGGCAGAATGACAGATTTTTACCTTGTCAGCTCGGGGATTCGATCTAGCAACCTTTCGGTTACTGGCCCAACACTCTAACCACTAGGCTACCTGCCGCCCCGTATTGTGCTTCAATCCATCTGAACAACCTTCCGTGCCATGTATCATCATCTGAATATAAAGACTCAGCTCAATGGATCGCATTGAGTCCTGGGCTAAACTTTGTATAAGTGCTACTGCTAACATTAGCAGTCATTGCCTGTATTTTTTCCCATAAATTAATACCTCACAGATCTTTGAATTGTCTTACTTTATCAATATAAAAGTGTGAAAGAACTGTTCATGTTTTGTGGTAATTTGAAAATTTGCAAAAAAAAATTTACATTTGAAGCTTCAAAATCATGTCTTGAAAAAGTAATTTTGTACTCATGAATTATTATCCTGAACAAACGTATTAATTTATATTTTCACAAAACAATCTTTTCTCGTGTCCTTTGTTTAAGCATAATACTACTCATAACTAAAAAAGGGATTATGAGGAGTTTATAAACACACCATATAATAGCAGGGAATATACAAAAAGAGAAGGGATCTAATTCTGCACTACACAGGTTTCGAAAAACCATCATAGTGTTTAAGAGCTTTAGAGAAAGAGGAAAGGACACCAAAAGAGAAGTAACAGTGTTTCCAACCTTTTCCGGGTTAAAGCTCCCAGTCTCAGGCAAGGTGTCGCCCAACTTCATTATGTGGCGTTCCAACACACCATGTCATGTTTCAGAACACCCCGGGATGAATGTTTCAATAAACCTTTAATCTGTCCCAAAACCCTCATAACCATGTGTTTCAATACTGCAGCAAAGGTAAAGTTTCATCTTCGTTAAGGTGGTGGCAGCTCAGTTGCCACTAGTTTTAGTGTTACAAAGCACTTCATTTTAACAGCGTAGAGACAGACGGACATACAGTAAGACAGCGCAGGAGAGGTGCGATTGATCCAGACACTGTGTGTATGTGGGAGAGAGAGAGAAGGGGGGGGGGGGGAGATAGAGACAAAGAGAAAGTGAGAGAGGGAGAGAGAGAGAGAGAGAGAGAGAAGAAGGCAAAAGAAGCACAATTGAAATTGATAAAAAACACAACAAAAAAAGATCACAGATGACAACTGGCGCCGAAAAGAGATGGCCGCCTCGCTTCGTGTTCCTTGGAAAATATGCAGTATTTTGTTTTTTTACGTGTTATTTCTTACATCGGTACCCCGGGTAATCTTAGGTTTCATTACATACAGTCGGGAGGAACTACTGAATATACGATTAACGTCAACTCATCATCGTTCCTACCAGGAATATGACTTTCCCGAAACGGATCCAGTGTTTTGCCTTCCACCCAATACAATGGATCTGATCCCAGCCGGCGACCCTGTGCGACGCCGAAAAAGGGGAAAACGAGGCGGTCTCGTGGTCAGGCTTCGGAGACGGGCACATCGCGCTCCACTCCCTAGCATACTACTCGCCAATGTCCAGTCTCTTGACAATAAGGTTGATGAAATCCGAGCACGGGTAGCATTCCAGAGAGACATCAGGGATTGCAACGTGCTCTGCTTCACGGAAACATGGCTAACTCAAGGGACGCTAACGGAGTCGGTGCAGCCAGCTGGTTTCTTCATGCATCGCGCCGACAGAAACAAACATCTTTCCGGTAAGAAGAGGGGCGGGGGGGTATGCCTTATGATTAACGAGACGTGGTGTGATCATCATAACAACACACAGGAACTCAAGTCATTCTGTTCACCTGATCTAGAACTCCTCACAATCAAATGTCGACCGCATTATCTACCAAGGGAATTCTCGTCAATCATAATCACAGCCGTATACATTCCCCCCCAAGCAGACACATCGATGGCCCTGAACGAACTTTATCTGACTCTTTGTAAACTGGAAACCACACACCCTGAGGCTGCATTCATCGTAGCTGGGGATTTTAACAAGGCTAATCTAAAAACAAAACTCCCTAAATTCTATCAGCATATCGATTGTGCTACCAGGGCTGGAAAAACACTAGACCATTGTTATACTAATTTCCGCGACGCTTATAAGGCCCTCCCCCGCCCCCCTTTCGGAAAAGCTGACCACGACTCCATTTAGTTGATTCCAGCCTACAAACAGAAACTCAAACAACAAGCTCCCGCGCTCAGGTCTGTTCAACGCTGGTCCGACCAATCTGAATCCACGCTTCAAGACTGCTTCGATCACGCGGATTGGAATATGTTCCGCATCGCGTCCAACAACAATATTGACGAATATGCTGATTCGGTGAGCGAGTTCATTAGGAAGTGCATTGACGATGTCGTACCCACAGCAACGATAAAAACATTCCCAAACCAGAAACCGTGGATTGACGGCAGCATTCGCGTGAAACTGAAAGCGCGAACCACTGCTTTTAACCAGGGCAAGGTGACCGGAAGCATGACCGAATACAAACAGTGTAGCTATTCTCTCCGCAAGGCAATCAAACAGGCTAAGTCTCAGTACAGAGACAAAATCGAGTCGCAATTCAACAGCTCAGACACAAGAGGTATGTGGCAGGGTCTACAGTCAATCACGGATTACAAAAAGAAAACCAGCCCCGTCGAGGACCAGGATGTCTTGCTCCCAGACAGGCTAAACAACTTTTTTGCCCGCTTTGAGGACAATACAGTGCCACTGACACGGCCCCCTACCAAAACCTGCGGGCTCTCCTTCACTGCAGCCGAGGTGAGTAAAACATTTAAACGTGTTAACCCTCGCAAGGCTGCAGGCCCAGACGGCATTCCCAGCCGCGTCCTCAGAGCATGCGCAGACCAGCTGGCTGGTGTGTTTACGGACATATTCAATCAATCCTTATCCCAGTCTGCTGTTCCCACATGCTTCAAGAGGGCCACCATTGTTCCTGTTCCCAAGAAAGCTAAGGTAACTGAGCTAAACGACTACCGCCCCGTAGCACTCACTTCCGTCATCATGAAGTGCTTTGAGAGACTAGTCAAGGACCATATCACCTCCACCCTACCGGACACCCTAGACCCACTCCAATTTGCTTACCGACCCAATAGGTCCACAGACGACGCAATCGCAACCACACTGCACACTGCCCTAACCCATCTGGACAAGAGGAATACCCATGTGAGAATGCTGTTCATCGATTACAGCTCAGCATTTAACACCATAGTACCCTCCAAACTCGTCATCAAGCTCGAGACCCTGGGTCTCGACCCCGCCCTGTGCAACTGGGTCCTGGACTTCCTGACGGGCCGCCCCCAGGTGGTGAGGGTAGGTAACAACATCTCCACCCCGCTGATCCTCAACACTGGGGCCCCACAAGGGTGCGTTCTGAGCCCTCTCCTGTACTCCCTGTTCACCCACGACTGCGTGGCCATGCACGCCTCCAACTCAATCATCAAGTTTGCGGATGACACTACAGTGGTAGGCTTGATTACCAACAACGACGAGACGGCCTACAGGGAGGAGGTGAGGGCCCTCGGAGTGTGGTGTCAGGAAAATAACCTCACACTCAACGTCAACAAAACAAAGGAGATGATTGTGGACTTCAGGAAACAGCAGAGGGAGCACCCCCCTATCCACATCGACGGGTCAGTAGTGGAGAAGGTGGAAAGTTTTAAGTTCCTCGGTGTACACATCACGGACAAACTGAATTGGTCCACCCACACAGACAGCGTTGTGAAGAAGGCGCAGCAGCGCCTCTTCAACCTCAGGAGGCTGAAGAAATTCGGCTTGTCACCAAAAGCACTCACAAACTTCTACAGATGCACAATCGAGAGCATCCTGTCGGGCTGTATCACCGCCTGGTACGGCAACTGCTCCGCCCACAACCGTAAGGCTCTCCAGAGGGTAGTGAGGTCTGCAGAACGCATCACCAGGGGCAAACTACCTGCCCTCCAGGACACCTACACCACCCGATGTCACAGGAAGGCCATAAAGATCATCAAGGACAACAACCACCCAAGCCACTGCCTGTTCACCCCGCTATCATCCAGAAGGCGAGGTCAGTACAGGTGCATCAAAGCAGGGACCGAGAGACTGAAAAACAGCTTCTATCTCAAGGCCATCAGACTGTTAAACAGCCACCACTAACATTTAGCGGCCGCTGCCAACATACTGACTCAACTCCAGCCACTTTAAAAATGGGAATTGATGGAAATTATGTAAAAATGTACCACTAGCCACTTTAAGCAATGCCACTTAATACAATGTTTACATACCCTACATTACCCATCTCATATGTATATACTGTACTCTATATCATCTACTGCATCTTGCCATCTTTATGCAATACATGTACCACTAGCCACTTTAAACTATGCCACTTTATGTTTACATACCCTACAGTACTCATCTCATACGTATATACCGTACTCTATACCATCTACTGCATCTGCCATGCCGTTCTGTACCACCACTCATTCATATATCTTTATGTACATATTCTTTATCCCTTTACACTTGTGTGTGTGTGTAAGGTAGTAGTGTGGAATTGTTAGGTTAGATTACTGTTGGTTATTACTGCATTGTCGGAACTAGAAGCACAAGCATTTCGCTACACTCGCATTAACATCTGCTAACCATGTGTATGTGACTAATAAAATTTGATTTGATTTGATTTGATTTGAACTGGTTTGATGCAGATTGTAAAATTATAAGGAAAAAACTTAGAACACTATCCAACCAAAAGCACAGAGACCCAAATAATGGTGAATTACGCCTTCATTACTGTGAGACTTTAAAACTCTATAAACGTACCCTCAGAACCAAAAAAGCACAGTACAACAGCAAGCAGCTGACACTAATTGAGGAGTCCATAAACACACACAACTTCTGGCAAAATTGGAAAAAACTAAAAAAATCTAAACAAGAGGAATTAGCGATACAAAATGGTGACATATGGACAACCCATTTTAAAACACTCTACAACACCGTTCAAATTGACACAAACGCAGAACAACGCCAAATTCATGAGAAGTTGAATGGATTATAAAAAGCTATAAAGGACATTCAAAATCCACTGGACTCCCCAATTACTGATCAGGAGCTCTATAAGAAACTTCAGGCTCTCAAATTTCAAAAAGCATGCGGACCTGATGGCATCCTAAATGAGATGCTCAAACTCACTAGTGCAAAATTTAAATTGGCTATATTAAAACTGTTTAATTTGATCCTGAGTGTAGGTTATTTCCCTGACATCTGGAATCAAGGACTCATAACCCCAATCTTTAAGAACGGAGACAAATTTGACCCTAACAATTACAGAGGCATTTGTGTGAACAGTAACCTGGGGAAGGTTTTCTGTAGTATTATCAATGTAAGAGTTCTAAACTTCCTTAATAAGCACAATGTCTTGAGTAAAAGCCAAATTGGATTTATACCAAAACATCGCACAACTGATCATATTTACACCCTACACACCCTGATAGATAAACATGTCCACCAAAATAATACCAAAATATACGCTTGCTTTATCGACTTCCAAAAAGCATTTGATTCTATTTGGCATACAGGACTGTTCTACAAAGTTATTGAAAGTGGTGTAGGGGGTAAAACATATGACATAATTAAATCAATGTATACTGGCAATACGTGCAGCATTAAAATTGGCAAGGTAATAACAGAATTCTTTAACCAGGGGCGGGGCCTTTGCCAGGGTTGCAATCTGAGCCCTGCACTCTTCAATATTTACATTAACGAATTGGCCACTATTCTAGAAAAATCCTCAGCCCCTGGTGTTAGTCTCCACAATTCAGAAGTTAAATGCCTACTCTTCGCAGATGACCTATGCCTGCTGTCACCCACAGCACATGGCCTACAGCAGAGCCTGGACCTGCTAGAGCAGTAAAACCCCAAAAAGACTAAAATAATGATTTTCCAGAGAAGATCCAGATCTCAGGAATTAGACCAAAGTTCTCAATTGGTACAAAATATATAGAGTACTGTACACACTACAATTACTTAGGTTTAAAAATAAGCTCAACTGGACACCTTAATGAGGCAGTGAATGAACTGAGAGAGAAAGCACGCAGGGCATTCTACCCATTTAAAAAGCTAATTCAAATTGAAATACCTATTAAAATTTGGCTAAAACTAATTGAATATGTCATTGAACCAATTGCACTTTATGGCAGCGAGGTGTTGGGTCCACATGCAAAACAAGATTTCATCAAATGGGACAAACACCCCATTGAAACCCTGCATGCATAGTTCTGTAAGATTATCCTACATGTCCAGAGGAAAACTACAAACAATGCATGCAGGGCAGAATTAGGCCAATATCCACTAATAATAAAAACTCAAAAAAGAGCAATTAAGTTTTGGAAACATCTAAAATACAGTGACCCCCTCTCATATCACTACCAAGCCCTGCAATGCCAAGAGCTGAGCAAAGAAAAGAGTCCCCTCATCCAGCTGGTCCTGGGGCTGAGTTCACAAACCTGTTCTACTAACACACTGAAGCCTCAGGACCAGAACATCCAATCAATCAGAATAAACCAAATTACAACACAGTCAAAACAAAACTACATTGCTTATTGGGAAACACAAGCACAAACACAAAGCAAAATGCAGTGCTATCTGGCCCTAAATCGACAGTACACTGAGGCTAAATATTTGACCATGGTTACTGATCAAAACCTTAGAAAAACCTTGACAACGTAAAGGCTCAGTGAGCACAGCCTTGCCATTGAGAAGGGTAGACACAGGAAAACCTGGCTCCCTGTAGAGGAAAGGCTGTGCAACCACTGCACAACAGCAGAACCTGAGACAGAGCTGCATTTCCTGACAAAATGTCAAAAATATAAAACAATTAGAGTGTCATTTTCCCAAATTTGAAACCCATATTCAAGGTTTCAAAGACCTCTCTGATGAGGATAGGCTACCCGTCCTGTTAGGGGAGGACGCAGAGAGCTGTGGGTTGGCAGCGCACTACATTGCTGCCTGCCATAAGTTGAGGGACAGTGTCTGACAGACCAATCAACCTGCACATGTCCTCTACTGTATGCTTATTGTTATTGTTGAATGTATGGTTATTTTGACTCTTTGTATATTTACATTTACATTTACATTTAAGTCATTTAGCAGACGCTCTTATCCAGAGCGACTTACAAATTGGTGCATTCACCTTATGATATCCAGTGGAACAACCACTTTACAATAGTGCATCTAACTCTTTTAAGGGGGGGGGGGGGGTTAGAAGGATTACTTTATCCTATCCTAGGTATTCCTTAAAGAGGTGGGGTTTCAGGTGTCTCCGGAAGGTGGTGATTGACTCCGCTGACCTGGCGTCGTGAGGGAGTTTGTTCCACCATTGGGGTGCCAGAGCAGCGAACAGTTTTGACTGGGCTGAGCGGGAACTGTACTTCCTCAGAGGTAGGGAGGCGAGCAGGCCAGAGGTGGATGAACGCAGTGCCCTTGTTTGGGTGTAGGGCCTGATCAGAGCCTGAAGGTACGGGGGTGCCGTTCCCCTCACAGCTCCGTAGGCAAGCACCATGGTCTTGTAGCGGATGCGAGCTTCAACTGGAAGCCAGTGGAGAGAGCGGAGGAGCGGGGTGACATGAGAGAACTTGGGAAAGTTGAACACCAGACGGGCTGCGGCGTTCTGGATGAGTTGTAGGGGTTTAATGGCACAGGCAGGGAGCCCAGCCAACAGCGAGTTGCAGTAATCCAGACGGGAGATGACAAGTGCCTGGATTAGGACCTGCGCCGCTTCCTGCGTGAGGCAGGGTCGTACTCTGCGAATGTTGTAGAGCATGAACCTACAGGAACGGGTCACCGCCTTGATGTTAGTTGAGAACGACAGGGTGTTGTCCAGGATCACGCCAAGGTTCTTAGCACTCTGGGAGGAGGACACAATGGAGTTGTCAACCGTGATGGCGAGATCATGGAACGGGCAGTCCTTCCCCGGGAGGAAGAGCAGCTCCGTCTTGCCGAGGTTCAGCTTGAGGTGGTGATCCGTCATCCACACTGATATGTCTGCCAGACATGCAGAGATGCGATTCACCACCTGGTTATCAGAGGGGGGAAAGGAGAAGATTAATTGTGTGTCGTCTGCATAGCAATGATAGGAGAGACCATGTGAGGATATGACAGAGCCAAGTGACTTGGTGTATAGCGAGAATAGGAGAGGGCCTAGAACAGAGCCCTGGGGGACACCAGTGGTGAGAGCACGTGGTGCGGAGACAGATTCTCGCCACGCCACCTGGTAGGAGCGACCTGTCAGGTAGGACGCAATCCAAGCGTGGGCCGCGCCGGAGATGCCCAGCTCGGAGAGGGTGGAGAGGAGGATCTGATGGTTCACAGTATCAAAGGCAGCCGATAGGTCTAGAAGGATGAGAGCAGAGGAGAGAGAGTTAGCTTTAGCAGTGCGGAGCGCCTCCGTGACACAGAGAAGAGCAGTCTCAGTTGAATGACTAGTCTTGAAACCTGACTGATTTGGATCAAGAAGGTCATTCTGAGAGAGATAGCAGGAGAGCTGGCCAAGGACGGCACGTTCAAGAGTTTTGGAGAGAAAAGAAAGAAGGGATACTGGTCTGTAGTTGTTGACATCGGAGGGATCGAGTGTAGGTTTTTTCAGAAGGGGTGCAACTCTCGCTCTCTTGAAGACGGAAGGGACGTAGCCAGCGGTCAAGGATGAGTTGATGAGCGAGGTGAGGTAAGGGAGAAGGTCTCCGGAAATGGTCTGGAGAAGAGAGGAGGGGATAGGGTCAAGCGGGCAGGTTGTTGGGCGGCCGGCCGTCACAAGACGCGAGATTTCATCTGGAGAGAGAGGGGAGAAAGAGGTCAAAGCACAGGGTAGGGCAGTGTGAGCAGAACCAGCGGTGTCGTTTGACTTAGCAAACGAGGATCGGATGTCGTCGACCTTCTTTTCAAAATGGTTGACAAAGTCATCAGCAGAGAGGGAGGAGGGGGGAGGAGGGGGAGGAGGATTCAGGAGGGAGGAGAAGGTGGCAAAGAGCTTCCTAGGGTTAGAGGCAGATGCTTGGAATTTAGAGTGGTAGAAATTGGCTTTAGCAGCAGAGACAGAAGAGAATGTAGAGATATATATATCTATGTATATTGTTATTACTATTGTTCCGTTGACAATTTTGATTCTCATTTTTATTTATTTTTATATTGTAAATATCCAAAGTAAGCTTTGGCAATATGTACATTGTTACGTCATGCCAATAAAGCAAATTGAATTGAATTGAATTGAATTGAGAGAGAGAGAGAGAGAGAGACATGAGAGAGAGAGATAGAGAGAGAGAGACCGAGAGGGAGAGAGAAAGGGAGAGAGAGAGAGAGAGAGAGAGAGAGAGAGACTCCTCCACAGGAGTAGTGTATCTACACCTCGACAACAACTAATCTAGAGAGGCTGAAGTTACAGTAACAATCTGGAAACTATGGGGAGTTGTCTTGTTAGGGAATGTATGTGTGTACGTTCCTGCGTACATTCCTGCGTGTGTTTGTGTTTATTGAGCCCGCTCTCTCGCCGCTCTGCTAGCTGCAGCTGACCTCTTTGCTTCTCTCTCCTGCAGACACATGAAAGGCAAACGAGGCAGAACTCTCTCTCACGTCCCTCCTCCCTCTCCCTTTCCCTCTCTCGTTCTCTCTCCTCGCTCTCCCGTCCCCATGGAACAAAGCAGAGCTCGGCGCAAAACAGGCATAACTTATCTGTGCAACAACCAAGCAGGAGAGCAGGGGAAAGAGAAAAAAAGAAGGAGAAAGGGAGGAAGATAGAGAGTACTCTACAGCACTCGCTTTGAAACAACAGATCCTGAGACGCAGACACACACACTCATAGACTCACACAGATGGAAACCAACTGATGGATTCTGTCAAAATGTAACATGTTTCATGTTAAACTGTAGTTAGTTTGTATCCTGTTTAGTGAATGATTACTGGGAGTATTAATGGAGTTCGGGTCATGAAACTGTGTGTTTGCTCATTTAGAAAGTTTGACCTAATCAGATAAGAGGAAATTGCCTAGGATCAGAGAGCAGGGTCAGGCCCAGAACCGAAGATGGACGGGCTAAACAAAGATGTATAGCTGGGCAGTTGACACCTACATGGGAAGAGTATAAAATGTGTTGTGAACTTTCTAAATGTATGCACTCAGCTGACTGTATCCTTGGTATTAAGCACTTGAAACTTCTCTTGAGCTTTTGGTCTCAATTCCTTATTGCAAAGAGGATACATTTTTAGCATACAAGATTAGCATTTTTAACAAAACATTTTCACACACACGCACGCACGCACGCACGCACGCACGCACGCACGCACGCACGCACACACGCACACACACACACACTCACAGATTGAAAGAAACGCACAGAGACAGATACGCACAGATACGCACAGAGATACGCACAGAGACGCACGCACGCACGCACGCACGCACGCACACACACACACACACACACACACACAGATTGAAAGAAACGCACAGAGACAGATAACAACATAAATGGGAGTGGTTAAGAATGGTAAGCTATACAGGAAACTAGGGTAGACAAGCCCTGAATATGATTATTTGACTACTCCACGTGTTCACTAAGCTAAGCTGCGTGGTTACAAAGATTTAGCTACTCCTAATCTAAAGTGAAGTTGGAGGTGGTCTCCAGATTTTATAGAGTTGATCATGTGCTTTCAGTGTCCCTCTCCCATGCCCAAAATTGAATAGGAGAGATGTCTGTCCATCATCACTAATCCGAGAAAAACTTAAAGGTTCACCCCTAAACCAAAGTTTGTTTGGTAATTTCACATGTCAAAAGTGGTCTAATGTCAAACTGAGTCCATATTGCACACCATATGTTGTGTGGATCTCACTTCGTACATTAGGGGCAATTCTGTAGGCCTCAAACCCAAATGAATGAGGAGGATTGGCCTGCAGAGTTCTCCTAATGCGTATGGCAGGACCTACACAACAGATGGTTGTCGAAAATGTACACCACTTTTGAGTTATGAAGACTCTTGACAAACTTTGACTCTTGGACCAGATGCCTCACTACACCTCCTTAGGAGATGATGAATGGATGGATGTGTGTGTGTGTGTGTGTGTGTAGACACTGGAGGGAAGAGAGGGATCAGGGAATGAGAGAGGGGCCGTAGAGAAGCAGAGAGGGATCTTCAGTGTCTTCAAGGGACTATAATGCAGAGGTTCTCAAAGTTGTTTACTTTTTGACCCATTAAACCAACAAAACCATGTTTCTAATCACAGCCGTCTCTAGTCAGTTTCTGTGACCCCAAAAGGACTGACTGTGACACATCAGTGGGTCCTGATCCACCATTTGGGAAAGACTGCTTTAACGGTGTAGTGACCGTAAGTAGTCTAAGAGACATACAATAAAAAGGTATGGGCATGGCTATGGTTACAGTAATACTTACTGAGGGCTGTTGACGATTATGGAGAAAAACAAAAAGGACACAAGAAGCAGGTGAGGGATGTGTTATTACCATGTTCTCCATGTGGAATTACCATGTTCTCCATGTGGAATTACCATGTTCTCCATGTGGAATTACCATGTTCTCCATGTGGAATTACCTTGCTTTACACTCTGGTTACATGTGCATAATGCTGTACTACACTACCCATAGTTCTGTGTGTATGATTAAATATTGTTCTGGGTCTACCAATCTGGCATATATAATTTCTCCTACATCATGTTCTTTATGGCAAAAATACTCGGATTAGTGTTTAATAGCCTTTTTGTATAAGTCATATACGTGTATGTGTACATATCTTTCTCTGCAGACACTAGGGTTATTCATACCATAGTATCCCTTTGCAGAGTAAAAAATGACACAAAACAAACAAACACAAAAAGGCAGAATGGAAAGATCGGGAAGTATGACAAACTGAAAGACCACAGTCAAACCAGCTTGACATAAAAATGGCAGGACAGGGGAACTGAATGTAGAAAACTAAAGAATCCCTTTTTGTCCTGTCACCTTCCCTCCTCCTTTCTCTCATGTGTCTCCGGAAAGTATTCAGACCCCTTCCCTTTTTCCACATGTTGTTACGTTACAGCCTTATTCTACAATGTATTAAATTACTTTTTTCATCATAAATCTACACACAATACCCCATAACGACAAAGCAAATACAGGTTTTTAGACATTTTTGCAAATGTATTATAAACAAATAACAGAAATACCTTATTTACATAAGTTTTCAGACCCTTTGCTATGAGACTTGAAATTGAGCTCAGGTGCATCCTGTTTCCATTGATCATCCTTGAGATGTTTCCACAACATGACTGGAGTCCACCTGTGGTAAATTCAATTGATTGGACATGACTCGGAAAGGCACACACCTGTCTACATAAAGTCTCACAGTTGAAAGGGCATGTCAGAGCAAAAACAAGGTCATGAGGTCGAAGGAATTGTAATTAGAGCGCGGAGATAGGATTGTGTCAAGGCACAGACCTGGGGAAGGTTACCAAAAATATGTCTGCAGCATTGAAGGTCCCCAGGAACACAGTGGCCTCCATCATTCTTAAATGGAAGAAGTTTGGTACCAGCAAGTCTCATCCTAGAGATGCCGCCCGGCAAAACTGAGCAATCGAGGGAGAAGGGCCTTGGTCAGGGAGGTGACCAAGAACCTGATGGTCACTCTGACAGAGCTCTAGAGTTCCTCTGTGGAAATGGGAGAACCTTACAGAAGGACAACTATCTCTGTGGCACTACACCAATCAGGCCTTTATGGTAGAGTGGCCAGACAGAAGCCACTCCTCAGTAAAAGACACATGACAGCCCACTTGGAGTTTGCCAAAAGGCACCTAAAGAACTCTCAGACCATGAAAAACAAGATTGTCTGGTCTGATGAAACCAAGATTGAACTCTTTGGCCTGAATGCCAAGCGTCACGTCTGGAGGAAACCTGGTACCATCCCTACGATAAAGCACGGTGGTAGCAGCATCATGCTGTGGGGATGTTTTTCAGTGCCAGGGACTGGGAGACTAGTCAGGATCGACGGAAATATGAACTGAGCTAAGTACAGAGAGATCCTTGATGAAAACCTGCTCCAGAGTGCTCAGGACCTCAGACTGAGGCGAAGGTTCACCTTCCAACAGGACATCGACCCTAAGCACAGAGCCAAGACAACACAGGAGTGGCTTCGGGACAAGTCTCTGAATGTCCTTGAGTGGCCCAGCCAGAGCCTGGACTTGAACCCGATCGAACACCTCTGGAGAGACCTGAAAATAGTTGTGCAGCGACGCTCCCCATCCAACCTGACAGAGCTTGAGATGATCTACAGAGAAGAATGGGAGAATCTCCCAAAATACAGGTGTGCCAACCTTGTAGCGTCATACCCACGAAGACTCAAGGCTGTAATCACTGCCAAAGGTGCTTCAGCAAAGTACTGAGTAATGAGTCTGAATACTTATGTAAATTTGATATTTCAGTTTTTTACTTTTAATACATTTGCAATAATTTCCAAAAAACTGTTTTTGCTTTGTCATTATGAGGTATTGTGTGTAGATTGATGAGGGAAAAAATCGATTTAATGCATTTTAGAATAAGGCTGTAACGTAACAAAATATGGAAAAAGTTAAGGGGTCTGAATACTTTCCGAATGCACTGTTTGCCAGACATGCATAGATAATACGTCTGGTCTCTCCAGAAACATATATAAAATGACATTGAACATGAAGAGGGCTTCAAGGAGTGTGCTATGTACATCAGTTCAGATCTAGCTTACTCTGTAGTAGTCCATTGAGAGTTTTTCCCGAAGAACAAACCTCCCCAAAGACATAATGAGGAATCCCGTGATTCATATCACTACTGTATTCCTCACCCATTTCTTTCTCTCTCTCTCTCTGCCTGGCCTCTCTCCCTCCCTTCCCTCTCTCCCTTCCATCTCACCTGAGCGTAGTTGTTTGATGCGTCCCAGGCTGGACCTGGGTTCTACAGGTAGGAAATCTTTGAACCAGGAGATCTCTGGGTCTGGGATGCCGCTGGCAGCACACAGCATGGTGGCCGTCCTGGTCCTCTCCACCACCTTCAGCTGGGGTCCCATGTCGATGCTGGGGAAACCAAACGGCAACAGATCCTCTGGAGGGTTAGGAATGGGGGAAGGGTGGGATGGAAAGAGGGGAAAGGAGAGGGAGAAGAGATATTGTTAAGTCACTTTGATGGCAAGTCATTTTCATTTGTCTCATAAGACAGTTCCACAGAGAATGTGAATTAGAACCATGGAAGGTTGGATGTCTGGTACCAACATGGAAGATAGATTGCAGAACCCCAGTATATCATGCCTTGGTTTGATCAATGTGGTTAACACAAACCTACTACACATAAGCAGTGCTGAGTGTTATGACACCATTCTCACCATCTAAAATCATTTGGAGTCTCCTCAGAAACACCACATCACACCACACCCACAGATGGTGGCGAGACTCCCAAGCACACTTCAAACTACAATCCCTCTTGATTAATGGTTTCTCTTCGCTAGTCTAGCTGGCTGGTGGTCACTAGATTAGGTCAACTGTGTTGGCAAACAAACAAATGATCCAGTAGGCCTTCAGTCACTAAGCCTGAAATGTCGCTGGTTTGAATCCCCGAGCCGACTTGGTAAAACATATTTTGAGGTGCCCTTGAGCAAGGCACTTAAACCTAATTGCTCCTGTAAGTCACTCTGGATAAGAGCATCTGCTAAATTACTAAAATGTAAAATACCTGGAGCCTGGCCAGCTCATTGCTCCTACATGGCCTGTTGACACACATACATGTATTCCTGTGTTGTTCAGTTGGTAAGGCCAAGGTCATCGGATTCAATTCCCGCAGGGAACATATACACAACCTACGGTAAAATGTACACGCTCACTGTACTGTTAGTCGTTTTGGGAAAAGCCTCTACCAAGTGGCACATATTATGATGATATATCATATCCACGGTACAGACAGTGGGCTACCCCCTCCTCCGCTCCTTCCCCAGAGGCCTGGGCAGGTAGGAGGTAGTAGTGTCAGCTCTAATAGCTATGCACAGAAAACACTGGTATCCTCCGTGTTTCTCTGTGCCGTGAGGTGTATAGTAATTATAGCTCTAATAACTATGCACAGGGTTCCTTCTCAGATACAGCAACGTCAATTAGGCAGTCAGATAGCAGGGAGAGGCAGGGCACAGGGGGTAATAACGACTTGTTAGCAGGCTAATTATTAGTGTACAAACGATTAGGAAGAAAGACGTCTGTGACTGTGTCCGACTGCGTTGGGGCTTTGTGTTATTGCCAATGTGTGTGTTCATGCTAATTCTATCAAGGTATGGGGAGAAATACACAATGGGACACAATGTGCCCACACACAGATGCATAAGACAGGGCGCACACACACACACACACACACACACACACACACACACACACACACACACACACACACACACACACACACACACACTTTCTCTGGTGAATTGGCTTCAGCGCTCTTTGACTGCAGTCCAGATGGCCAGCTACATAATCATCCTTCCATCAGCCCTCCCTCGTTCCTTTCTTCCCCCCTCCTCCTTTCTCTCCCCTTCGCCTCCACCTGACACCCTTCTCCTGCACACACACACACACACACACACACACACACACACACACACACACACACACACACACACACACACACACACACACACACACACACACACACACACACACACACACACACACACACACACACACACACACACACACACACACACACACACACACATCCATCATGCTAGGCATCACTTTTCTCTCCCTTCTGAGATAGATCATTTGTCACCATGACAACCAATGGAGTGTCAAACAGATCCCACTGAACTGGGCTCAGTTCAAATGTGAGTTTCTAACTAATGCAGAGTTTCTAACTAATGCTTTCTAACAAACGTAACTATGGGCAAAACAGTCTGATTTAATACCAGGAATATGATCAAGCTGTTATTTCTTATCTCAACGGTTCCCCCTGCCAGCCATCCAGTAGTGTGTCACTGTAACATCTGTCTTCACCTGACTGTATCGCCTTCTCCTCAGAGATAGTCTGCAGAGAGCCTGTCAGATAGGCCCAACTCAGGAGAAAAGAACAGGGGGAGACAGAAATAGGATGAAGAGAAGAGATGAGAATGGACGAGAGGAGGACTGAAGAGATGGGCAGGTGTGGAAGTAAGAGAGGGGGAGAGGAGGAAAAGGAGTGGAAAGAGAGGAGACAGGGGAATAGAGGGACGGGGAGGGGAATAGAACATGAGAAAAATAAATGAGACGAGACTCAAGTAGACTCAGTAAAAATCATTTCCACGTCAGATGCCCTGTCACCACCATTGTCTGGGTTCTGACCACATCCTGGCTAGCTGTCCAGAGGACACCCGTTTGAGGGGGGATGCAAAACGAGCCGCAACACCCCCGGTCCTATCTGATCAATACTAATAACCTGGCTGAATGGACACTAGCGATACCTCCATCGACAGGAGGGAGAAAATGAAAGAAAGGAGAGAGAGAGGGATTGAATGGCAGGTCGGGAGGCAAGGCCCTCCGAGGAGGAAAAGAGCGAGAGAGGCAGAAAGTGTGGAAGGGGGAGGGGTTGAGAGAAAGAGAGGGAGAGAGAGAGGCTCACAGGGGTGAGAGAGAGAAAGGAAGAGAGAAAAAGTGTAACGTTTGAAATGTTATACTACATTTTTAACAGCTAATAATATAATATTTTAAATGTCCTTATTCTCTTCAAACATTTTGTCTGTAATGTTTACTCTTAATGTCCGATTGTTTTTGTCTTTCTTTTGTTTAATTCGCTTTGTTGGCTTTTGTCGTTTTTTCGTTCGTTTTTTCCCACTTGCTTTGGCAACGTAAACACGTTTCGCATGCCAATAAAGCCCCTTTGAATTGAATTGAGAACGAGATAGGCATACAGGGGGCTTTCCATCACCTCAGGGTCTATTCTGCTGGCTGCTTGCTGCTGCATGGTGTAACTAATTGTTTATGAGACCAGACCACTGCCGTAGAGCACAGAGACAGAGCTTTTATGTATTCCTCTCTGCTCGCTGTCATTAGGTGTACAGCATATGAGCTCTCCACATTATACATGGGTGTCACGCCTACTCCCGCTCCTCCCCTCCGGCGCTCGACGTCTCCGGAATACTAACCACCGGTCCTGGATCCATCAGTACGCACACCTGGCATCAATCATTATGCGCACCTGCACATCGTCATGAGGCACACCTGGACTCCATTACCTCACTTATTACCTCCCCTATATCTGGCACTCCCAGTTCCTTCCCCAGTCAGTATTGTTTATGTGTTTCATGTCTATATGCTACTCGTGTTTGTTATATTATTCCATGTTCCGTTTATTATTAAAGTCACCACCTGCACTTGCTTTCCGACTCCAAGCGCATACGTTACAATGTGGGAGAGTTTATGCACAGTACAGTGTGTGCCTAAATATACAGTGCCAGAAAGTATTCACACCCCTTGACTTTTGACACATTTTGTTGTGTTACACATTTTTTAAAGATTAATGAAAAATTAAACACTAATATACCTTGATTAGATAAGTCTTCACCCCCCTGTTAGAAACAACTTTGGCAACACCTTTGGGTAGGTCTCATAAGAGCTTTGCACACCTCTATTGTGTATACTTTTCTAGTTACAGTATTTCCTTTATAACTTTTTTAATGACATTATTATTCTTTAGATCGCCTCTGACCATTCCCCACCATTCCCCACATTCTATGTTAGAAATATTGTTCCAGTATTGACTTTAGAACATGTAGAGCTTCGGCGGGAAAACGTCTGCGTAGACAAAGGCACATTCCTGTGTGAATTTGGAGAGGGAGATAGCTGATTTACAACAGGGTGTGAACTGTCAATTCCCCACCAGCTACCCTTTCCCCCCTCTGCGGGGGAGAGGGGTCTGTGTTACGAATCCTGCCGAAGATGGTGCCTCTTCCCGTTCGGGCGGCGCTCGGCGGTCGTCGTCTCCGGCCTACTAGCTGTCACCGATCCCCTTTTCTGTTTCATTTAGTTTTGTCTAATTTGTTGCACCTGTTTTGTGTTTAGGGTTAGTGGGCTATATAAACCCAGTTGGCCCGCCGACTTTTGTGCGGGGTTGTTTTTCTGTTTGTGGTGTCTGTTCAATTGTGGATTTTGTCCTGTTTGTTTTGGACTGTTTTTGACGCGCCCTTTTATGTGTGGCGTTTACGTCTCGTTATTCTTGTTGGAATATTAAAATATCCACTTGCTTCGAACCACCCTGCTCTCTGCGCCTGACTCCTTCATCACCACTATTGGAATCGTTACAGTCTGGCCAAAATCAGCCACTGCAGAGCTGATCCGACCCATCTGGATCCTCACAGGACAGTCATGACACCTTCTTAATGCATTTGAGCCAATCAATTGTGTTGTGACAAGGTAGGGGTGGTATACAGAAGACAGCCCTATTTGGTAAAAGACCAAGTCCATATTATGGCAAGAACAGCTCAAATAAGCAAAGAGAAACGACAGTCTGGCTGGCTCTCATGAGGACCGCCACAGGAAAGGAAGACCCAGAGTTACCTCTGCTGCAGAGGATAAGTTCCTTAGAGTTCAATGCACCTCAGATTGCAGCCAAAATAAATGTTTCACAGAGTTCAAGTAACAGACACATCTCAACAACAACTGTTCACAGGAGACTGCGTGAATCAGGCCTTCATTGTCGAATTGCTGCAAAGAAACCACAAATAAAGGACTCCAATAATAAGATGAGACTTGCTTGGGCCAAGAAACACGAGCAATGGACATTAGACTGTTGAAATCTGTCCTTTGGTCTGGTGAGCCCAAACTTTCGATTTTTGGTTCTTTATGAGACGCAGAGTAGGTGAAAGGATGATCTCTGCATGTTTGGTTCCCACCATGAAGCATGGATGGGGAGGTGTGATGGTGTGGGGGTGCTTTGCTGGTGACACTGTCAGGGATTTATTTAGAATTCAAGGCACACATAACCAGAATGACTACCACAGCATTCTGCAGCAATACGCCATCCCATCTGGTTTGCGCTTAGTGGGACTATCATTTGTTTTTCAAAAGGACAATGACCCAACACACCTCCAGGCTGTGTCAGGGCTATTCGTGGTGCACCAAATCCTAATGAGTTAATTGTTACATGATTCATTTAATCGGGTAACAATTAAACATAGTTTGTTGATTAGATAAATAACAGTCATCAGATTAATGAAAGTAATGTCATGACACGGGAAAGAAATTCCACAAATTAACTTTTAAAAAGGCACATTTGCTAATTGAAATGCATTGCAGGTGCATTCGAAAGATCCGATGACAGACGCTTGGTATTCAGGCCAAAGAGTTCAATCTTGGTTTCATCAGACCAGAGTCTGAGAGTCTTTAGGGGAATTTTGGCAAACTCCAAGCGGGCTGTCATGTGCCTTTTACTGAGGAGTGGCTTCCGTCTGGCCACTCTACCAAAAAGGCCTAATTGGTGTAGTGCTGCAGAGATGGTTGTCCTTCTGGAAGGTTCTCCCATCTCCACAGAGGAACTCTGGAGCTCTGTCAGTGACCATCGGGTTCTTGGTCACTTCCCTGACTAAGGCCCTTCTCCCCCGATTGCTCAGTTTGGCCAGGTGGCCAGCTCTAGGAAGAGTCTTGCTGGTTCCAAACTTCTTTAATTTAAGAATGATAGAGGCCACTGTTCTTGGGGACCTTCAATGCTGCAGAAATGTTTTGGTGCCTCGACATAACCCTGTCCCGGAGCTCTATGGACAATTCCTTTGAGATCATGGCTTGGTTTTTGCTCTGACAGGTGTGTGCCTTTCCGAAACATGTCCAATCAATTGAATTTACTACAGGTGGACTCCAATCAAATTGTAGAAACATCTCAAGGATGGTCAGTGCAAACAGGATGCACCTGAGCTAAATTTCGAGTCTCATAATTAAGGGTCTGAATAATTATGTAAACAAGGTATTTCTGGTTTTTTATTTTAAATAAATGTGCAAAAATGTCTAAAAACCTGTTTTCACTTTGTCATTATGGGGTATAGTGTGTAGATTGATGGTTTCTTATTTTTATTTCATCTATTTTAGAATAGGCTGTAACGTAACAAAATGTGGAAAAAGGGAAGGGGTCTGAATATTTTCCAAATGCACTGTAGCTACATTCTTGTGTATTTTATTTTTATCCTTTTGTGTTATTATTTTATTTGTATCTTTAAACTGCATTGTTTAGGGCTCATAAGCAAGAATTTCCCAGTATAGTTTACACCAGTTGTATTTGGCGCAAAAATAAGTATTCTTGCGTTCTAACTACCCGCTATTTAAAGTGCTCTGAACAAATGAAGGGAATCGTTCACAAACATTGGCACATTCTAAGATCCGATGACAGTATCGGTAATGTGTTTTCGGACCCTCCCTTGGTCGTATTCTCCCGGGGCAGAAATCTCAGAGATCAATTGGTAAACTCTGATTTACCACCCCAAGATATCCCTGAACAACGTCTATTTGTGCCCCTACTGGATGGAAACTACAAGTGTAATGGCTGTGCTCAATGCAATGGCACTTATAAATGTAGATCCTTCAAACACCCCCAAACAGGGAAACAGATCCCAATTAAAGGTGTTATCACGTGCTCCACTAAGGCAGTTTAAATTTATAACTTGTCTTTGTGGTTAAAATTATGTGTGTAAAACAAAGCGCGAATTAAAAAGTACAAATCTCGGAGCATTGTAGCACCATTAGGTGCAAAAACTTGACTTACCCAGTTGCGGCCCACTTTTTTGGAAACAAACCACTCGATTTCTTCCCTACGTTATATCGGCATTGAACAGGTCACCCTCCCTAGGAGAGGGGGGTGACCTCGACAATTTATTGTTAAAACGAGAGGCTGCCTGGATCTTTAATTTAAAGACCCTTGCTCCCTTCGGTCTCAACATAGACTTTGATTTGAGCCATTCTTGTGATTATTGTGATTTTGCTATTGCAAACGTTTGTAGGTCTATGTAGCCAAATTGTAACTATGATCGTATGCTATCCATTCATGTTTTTGGTATGATATTTTTTTTTTACATCAGAGAATTAACCAATGATATCAGGCCACATCCGGCCATGATTACAGACACCTGTGTGTGTCCTTTGACACTATATACACTAGTCACCCTGCAGTGTTTGTCATTATACCCTGATGAAGACGGCTTGTCTGTCGAAACGTTAGATATTAGGTTATTCAATTATTGCATCTGAGCTCCTAGAGTGTGTGGCTGTCCTTAAAATGTCAAGTATTTGGCGCATATGACTTTTTAAAATATATTTTTTTGATTTAGCTATTGTTTGCATTCAAGACCAGGTAGTTTTTATTGATCTCAGTTCGTCACTGTCAGAGTAGCCATTCATTTGGGTCATTTTTGTGGTATTAAAAAAATACTTTGTTAATTTATTCTATCATGTATCTATCATCTATCATCTATCATTCTATCATGTAAATTACACCGAATTGCATGAAATGCGTTTATCAAAGGCAAAAAAAATGTGCAGACCTTGCTAAAAGATTTTCCCCATGTGTGGAAATCCTAAAAACACGTCTGCTCAACAGTGCAAATGCGATTACAGGTGCATGCAATGGAGATATTATAGAAATTATAGAAGAAACCTAACCTACTGTACCTACCGCCACGATATGAGAGCACCTTGGTCATAATTTATACCAATGCATACTTCATCAGACACACACACTCCTCAATTCAAAGTCTATTCCACGTTGGTTCAATGTAATTTCATTGAAATGACATGAAAACCACGTTGATTCAACCAGTGTGTGCCCAGTGGGCTGCTACCGCTGGTTATTTTTCACCCAATGCCTGTTAGAATAAAAATGTATAGGACACTAGAACATTTCAGCGATTTTTCTGCCCTTAGGGCAGAGGGCCTCCCGAGTGGCGCAGCAGTCTAAGGCAATGCATCCCAGTGCTAGAGGAGTCCCCTACAGACCCTGGTTCGATCACGGGTTGTATCACAACTGGCTGTGATCGGGAGTCCCATAGGGCGACGCACAATTGGCCCAGCGTCGTCCGGGTAAGGGGAGGGTTTGGCCAGGGGGCTTTACTTGGCACACCTTGTGGCGGGCCGGGGGCATGCAGGCTGACCTTGCTCGTCAGGTGAACAGTGTTTCCTCTGACACATTGGTGCGGCTGGCTTCTGGGTTAAGCGGGCAGGTGTTAAGAAGCACGGTTTGGCGGGTCATGTTTTGGAGGACGCATGACTTGACCTTCGCCTCCTGAGCCCATTGGGGAGTTGTTGCGATGAGACAGGATCAAAATTAGGGGTAAAAAAACAATAATAATAAAGAAACCCTTGGGTGGCCTGCCTAAGCGTTGTTTCGGGATGCATAAAACAAATCTAGATATATCATTTTTGGGGTTGAAATACATTTTCTGGATTGAAAAATGCTTTCAGTGTAAACTTAAATGACTACAACCAAATATAAAGTATGTAGAAAAGATAATGGACCTATCACTTTTTTAATAATCTTTGAGAATTAACAATCACCAAAATGAAATCTAAACAGTCAGGGGAATAGAAAATTCCCAAAACAATACATTTAACAGTATTGATTTTGTTATTAAGTCGGAGAAAAACAAGACAGCATTAGCCGTGGCAAAATGCATTGAATTGCAGAAAATGATCTTTAAAACTGCAAAATGTTCTCTCAGCTACATGGCAGAATATGTCAAATTCCTGGAAATTATCTCTAGGTGAGAGCACCTACATGGAAACATGTGTACAATTGCAGGAAATTAACTTTAAACGGCAAAAATGTATCTTGACTCCATCGAGAAATTATGAGAATTGCAGGAAATTGGCTAAAAAAATTATAAAATTGCACACAAAAAAACGAAATAAAAAACATTATGGCCTCGAAAATATTCTCACAAATCCAGCCGACTGCACCCATTGCCACGGCCACCATCACCCAGAAAAAAACGTGCATTTTGCACGGACTTGAAAGTGTGTGTGTGTGTGTGTGTATGCGTGTGACAGCAGTATTTCAGTGAGAAATGACGGGTTACGACCAATGTTTTTCTCCTAGGGTTCTGTCACGAGGCTAGCAGCTATAATCCTAGTGTTTGCACAGCGACGCATGCATGGTGCTACAGCCAGGATATGGCATGCACACACACACACACACACACACACACACACACACACACACACACACACACACACACACACACACACACACACACACACACACACACACACACACACACACACACACACACACACACACACACACACACCTATACTGTATTTCCCAGAAACAAACCCAGCACCAGAGTTTAGGACCTCTCTATCACCTTCATCTAAAATAAATATCTCACTTAGTTTCAATGGAAAATGAGCCCGCCTAAGAACAAACCTAGGGTAAACCCTGATCCTTCCCCACTTAGGTACGATTTAACTGTCATCTGGGGTAATTCTCTACCTCCTAGTGTCGACATAAAAGAGCCTAAAGAGATTTAGGGAAACACTTTAAATGATAATGTCCCTTTTATGGTAATGGGCCTCGACATGATGCTCTCAGTCTTTACTATCAGACTGTATATCTATCTGTCTACAACCCCCCCCCCCCCCCGACTTAGCCCCTACTGCTACAGATAACACATGCCGACATGCACACATTAATAGCATATTATGTTGCCACATAGGGACTAGGGCTAGGCCACGTTCAATTGAAATCGGTCTGCACACATAACACGTTAGTCTCGTGGAACCAAACAAGTGGCGTCGGTCGCGTGCAAGTTAATAACACAAGCATCTGAATCTCTATAGTATCAATTGAACGTTTTGGTGCTTGCCGTCCTGAATGCTGCATCAGGGACCTCTGCATCCCAACAAGGAACACTCTGGGGGAATCACTTTTTACATCACTTTTACCAACACGTCTCCTGCACCACAAGAGGCTCTAACACTCTGGAGCACTTATGGTCTACCCACAGAAACGCATACAAGACCGTCCCTCGCCCTCCCTTCGGCAAATCTAGTGCAGAAGTGGTCTGACAAAGCGGACTCTAAGCTACAAGACAGCTTCACTAGCACAGACTGTAATATGTTTCGTGATTCATCCGATAACACTGAAGAGTTCACCACATCAGTCACAGGTTTCAGCAATAAGTGCATCGACGACGTCATCCCCACAGTGACCGTACATACGTACCCAAACCAAAAGCCATGGATTGCAGGCAGTGTCCGCACCGGCCTAAAGGCTAGAGCTACCTCTTTCAAGAAACAGGACACGGACATGGATGCTTACAAGAAAGGCCACTACGACCTCCAACGTCAATATAGGACTAAGATACAATCCTACTACACCGGCTCCGACGCTCGTTGGATGTGGAAGGGTTTGCAGACTATTACGGATTACAAAAGGAAACCCAGCCGTAAATTGCCCAGTGATGCAAACCTGCCAGATGAGCTGAATGCCTTCTATGCTCGCATCGAGGCAAACAACACTGAGCCAGGCATGAGAGCCCCTCCTGTCCCGGATGACTGTGTGATCTTGCTCTCCGTGGCCGATGCAAGTAAGACTTTTAAACAGGTTAACACTCACAAGGTCGCTGGGACAATTGGAATACCAGGGCACGTTCTCAGAGCATGCGCAGACCAGCTGGCAAGTGTCTTCACAGACATTTTCAACATCTCCTTGTCCCAGTCTATAGACGACCACTGTCCCTGTTATAAGAACTCACAGGTAACCTGCCTAAAGAACTATTGTCCCATAGCACTCACATCTGTAACCATGAAATGCATTGAAAGGCTCGTCATGGAGAACATCAACACCATCATCCCAGACATCCTGGACCCACTCCAATTTGCATACCGCCCCAATAGATCCACAGATGACACAATCTCTATTGCACTCCACACTGCACTCTGCCACCTGGACAAGAGGAATACCTATGTGAGAATGCTGTTCATTGACTACAGGTCAAGCTAATCACCAAGCTCGGGACACTGGGACTGAACATCTCCCTCTGCAACTTTCTGACAGGACGCCCCCAGGTACTGAGGGTAGCTAACAACACATGCTGATCCTCAACACGGGGGCCCCTCAGGGGTGTGTGCTTAGTCCCCTCCTGTACTCCCTGTTCACCCACAACTGCACGACTCCAACACCATCATCAAGTTTGCTGATGACACAAAGATGATAATACAGCCTACAGGGAGGAGGCCACTGACCTGTCACTGTGGACTGAGACCAACAACCTCTCACTCAGCGTCAGCAAGACAAAGGTGCTGATCGTGGACTACAGGAAATGGAGGAGCAGGTCCATCCACAAAGGCGGGGCTGTGGTGGAGCGGGTCGAGAGCTTCAAGCTCCTTGGTGTCCACATTACTAAGGACTTAACATGGTACCTTCACACCAGCACAGCTGCGAAGAAGGCGCCTCTTCCCCCTCAGGAGGTTGAAAAGAATTGGCAGGGCCCCTCAGATCCTCAAAAAGTTATACAGCTGCACCTTTGAGAGCATCTTGAGCAGCTGCATCACTGTTTGGTGTGGCAACTACACCCCCCTCGATCGCAAGGCGCTACAGGGGCCAAGCTCCATGCCATCCAGGACCTCTGTGTCAGAAGAAGGCCCGGAAAAAAAAGCCACCCCAGCCACCCAAGCCATAGACTGTTCATTCTGCTACCGCACACCAAGCGATACCGAAGAGCCATATCTGGGACCAAAAGGCACCTGAACAGCTTCTACCCCCAAGCCATAAGACTGCCGAACAGTTAATCAAACGGCTACACAGACTATTTGCATTGCCCTTTTTTTTTGTACTGACTCTCTTACACTGACTCTATGCACACTCACTGGACTCCACCCACCCACACACTCATACATACTTACACTGACACTCCAACGCACAGTGACACAGACACACACACACACAGACACTTTCACACTGTCCACATACGCCGCTGCTACTCCGTATATTATCTATCCTGATTGAATAGTCACTTTTACCTCTGCCTGAAGTACATTTACTGCACATATTACCTCGATTACCTCATACCTCTGCACACATACCGGTACTCCTTGTATATAGCCTCGTCATTGTTATGTATTGTGTTACTATTTTCTATTTTTATTTGCTAATTTGTTTCGTAATTTTAACTCTGCATTGTTGAGAAGTAAGCATTTCATGGTCAAGTCTACACCTGTTGTATCCGGCGCATGGGACAAATACAATTGGATTTGATTCTATTTGATCAGACAGTCTGTCATAGCATATTTGTCATAGTGGTAGAAAATCATTCTCTAACACCCTTCCTCCTAGACCCTTTTTTCTGAAAATGGGGCAGTGGGAGGTGTTGGTAATCATGGTTTAGCACACACACACACACACACACACACACACACACACACACACACACACACACACACACACACACACACACACACACACACACACACACACACACACACACACACACACACACACACACACACACACACACACACACACACACACACACACATTACTGCAGTGATGAGAATCTCTCGCCCACCGGAGGTTTAAAACACGCAGAACTGCAGATACTAAAACCTCCCCTAGGCTAGGCACTACAAAACCATAGTGTCCAGAGGGAGAGAGAGAGGGGGGGAAGAGGAATACATATGGAAAGATATGGTATACTGTACTTTGGTAGAGCTAGATAGACGGAGAGAGAGAGAGTGATGGCGAGAGATGTAGCGAAGGAGAGAGAGGGGGGTGTGAGTGTCTAAATGAGATATCTCCTCTGCCCGACCCCAGTTACCACAGCATGCTACATAAGCTTCCCTCCATTAGCAGTCAGGCTGAGGAGTAGCTCACTCCTGTGGCCAACAACAAGGCTTCTGTAGAGTAAATCTCATAGGGAGACAGAGAGTACTGAGTGGCCAACCATTACAAAAAGATGCTACTCTACATGATCTTATAAAGTCTTATGTAGCTTCATAAGAGAGCTGTAAATGTAACCCATACCCCACCCACCCAGGGACAGATTAAGAAATCATAAACCCTGGGGTTTTATTTATGAAATTCTCAAAAAAATAAGCCTTTTTTAAAAACACATTTCATGCAATTCTACATCATTTACATGACAGAAGACATTAGCTGAATATTTTTTAATACCATACAAATAACCGAAATGAGTGGCTATTCTGATCAATCTGGTCTTGAATTCAAACAAACAATAGCCCAGGCCAATGAATCAACACACAGATTGTACAATATTAGGAGGATATACAGTGCCTTTGGAAAGTATTCAGAGTCCTGGACTTTTTCCACATTTTGTTAGGTTGGAAAACAAATGATAGTCCCACTAAGAGCAAACCAGATGGGATGGCATATCGCTGCAGAATGCTGGGGTTGCCATGCTGATTAAGTGTGTCTGGAATTCTAAATAAATAACTGCCAGTGTCACCAGTAAAGCACCCCCACACCATCACACCTCCCACTCCATGCTTCACGGTGGGAACCACACATGCGGAGATCATCCGTTCACCCACTCTGCATCTCACAAAGACACTTCTTCTTACTGGTGTCCTTTAGTAGTGGTTTCTTTCACCATCGTTACACGCACCTGCACGTCATCAGACTCACCTAGACTCCATCACCTCCTTGATTACCTGCCCTATATAAGTCACTCTCTTTGGTTCCTTCCCCAGGCGTCATTGTTTCTGTTTCAGTTTCCTGTCTGTGCGTTGTTTGTGTTTCTTGTTTTGTTCATTTGTTTATTAAATGATGCACTCCCTGAACTTGCTTCCCAACCACCAGCGCACACATTACAGAATGATGCCTCACCAAAGGGAAGCATCAGGGGGTGTTAAATTTTTTTTTTGTGTTGGAGGTGATGTTGGGTCCGGGTGTCCGAACCGGAGCTACCTGGGAGGCCTCAGCAGGTTTTTCAGGTTCCCCTGCCTCAGCTGGCTTGACGGGTTTCCATACCTCAGCGGGATCGATAGGCTCCCATGCCTCAGCTGGCTCGACAGCTAGCCATGCCTCAGCTGGCTCGACAGGCTGCCATGCCTCAGCTGGCTCGACAGCTAGCCATGCCTCAGCTGGCTCGACAGGCTGCCATGCCTCAGCTGGCTCGACAGCTAGCCATGCCTCAGCTGGCTCGACAGCTAGCCATGCCTCAGCTGGCTCGACAGCTAGCCATGCCTCAGCTGGCTCGACAGCTAGCCATGCCTCAGCTGGCTCGACAGCTAGCCATGCCTCAGCTGACTCGACAGCTAGCCATGCCTCAGCTGACTCGACAGCTAGCCATGCCTCAGCTGACTCGACAGGCTGCCATGCCTCAGCGGGTTCGATAGGCTCCCATGCTTCAGCGGGCTCGATAGGCTCCCATGCCTCAGCTGGTGAACATGTTCCCGTGCCTCGACTGAGGCAACCGGGGAGGTCTCAGGTGGGTCGTCAGGCACTCACACCTCAGCTGGGTCGTCAGGTTTCTGCGCCTCAGCTAGGCGACCGGTCCGCTCCGGATCCCCGGGATCGTCCCTTTGGTTGGCGTCCTGCGGCTGGAGCCGAACGCGCCGGGGAGGGGGGTACCATCACGTATGCTCTCTCTGGCGCTCTAGGTCACCATGCTTCCGCCGGACTGACAGGTTTCCCGCGCCTCAGCAGAGGTGACCGGTCCGCTCCTGATCCCCGGGATCGTCATTTTGGATCAGCGTCCTGCGGCTGGGAGGGGAGGGGGTACTGTCACGTGTGTTCCCTCTCCGGCCTCTAGGTCACCAGGCTGCTCGTTATGGCGCACACCTGTCACCATCGTTCGCTACGCGCACCTGCACGTCATCAGACTCACCTGGACTCCATCATCTCCTTGATTACCTGCACTATATATGTCACTCTCTTTGGTTCCTTCCCCAGGCGTCATTGTTTCTGTTTCAGTTTCCTGTCTGTGCGTTGTTCGTGTTTCTTGTTTTGTTCCATTATTTATTAAATGATGCACTCCCTGAACTTGCTTCCCGACTCCCAGCTTACAGTCTGTTACTTGAACTCTGTGAAGCATTTATTTGGGCTGCAGTCTGAGGTGCAGTTAACTCCTCTGCAGCAGAGGTAACTCTGGGTCTTTCTTTCCTGTGGAGGTCCTCATGAGAGCCAGTTCCATCATAGCGCTTGATGGTTTTTGCGACTGCACTTTGCGACTGAAATGTAAAAGTTCTTGAAATTTTTCGGATTGACTGACCTTCATGTTTTAAAGTAATGATGGACTGTCATTTCTCTTTGCTTATTTGAGCTGTTCTCGCCATAAAATGGCCTTGGTCTTACCAAATATGGCTATCTTCTGTATACCACCCCTACCTTGTCACAACACAACTGATGGGCTCAACCACATTAAGAAGGAAAGAAATTCCACAAATTATATTTTAACAAGGCACACCTGTTAATTGAAATGCATTCCAGCTGACTACCTCATGAAGCTGGTTGAGAGAATGCCTAGAGTGTGCATGTCACGACTTACACCGAAGGTGGCTCCTCTCCCTGTTCGGGCGGTGCTCGGCGGTCGTCGTCGCCGGCCTACTAGCTGCCACCGATCCATTTTTCCTTTTCATTTGTGTCTGTCTGTATTGTTTACATCTGTGTCCTATTAGTTGATTTCGGTGGGTTTATTTACCTCCGCTGCCTGCTAGTCTTTGTGTGGGATTGTTTGCTGTGGGTACTTGGTTAGGGGTGCGTGTCTGCACCACAGGGTTTTCTTTCACATGGCAGTTGTACCGTTTTGGTATTGAGTTTAGGAGTAGAGGTTTCTCCTCCGTGTGTAGCGTTTATTTCCCTGTGTGTGGCAACCTCGTTTGGGCATACCCCCCCACCATGTTGTTGTTGAGTTGAGACTTCTGAATAAACGATTGTGCCACTGGGACTTCCTTGCTCTCCTGCTCCTGATTCCTGCACCTCCCTCCTTCAAGGAGGCACGTAACAGTGCAAAGCTGTCATCAAGGCAAAGGGTGGCTACTTTGAAGAATCTCAAACATAAAAAATATTTTGATTTGTGAAACACTTTTTTGGTTACTACATGATTTCATATGTGTTATTTCATAGTTTTGATGTCTTCACTATTATTCTACAATGTAGAAAATAGTAAAAATAAAGAAAAACCCTTGAATGAGTAGGTGTTTCCAAACTTTTAACTGGTACTGTATATATATTTTTAAAATGCCTCTTGGGCCCAGCCCCTAACTCACACAATTGACCAGTAACATTGATTTATTATGCATTTTATTTTTTTATTTTGTATTAATCAGTTATCCAATCAAGGCAGGGCCCCCCAGTTACCCACGTGGGCCCCCTACCTCCTCTCCTCCCCCATCTGATGATTAGCAGAGCGGCAGCAGCAGACTGTCTACACTCATTGACAGCAGGATCCTGAGTCCTCCTGTGGTAGGCGGTTGAAGTTAAAAATAATTTATACGTACAAATATGTATTATTATTTCATTATTTAAGTCTATGGTGCAGTCAAGGTCCAGGAGACAGATTGCAAAGTATCATTGAATGTAAGTCTACACCTCTGTCCACATAAGGGGCTTAAGTTGAAATTGAAATTCAGAAATTACACAGCTCTATTGAGGAAAAATAGCTTATGGTTTAATGGCTCCCACAAACACACTCATGCGCGCGCGCACACACACGCACGCACGCACGCACGCACGCACACACACACACACACACACACACACACACACACCCAGAAGGGCTATAGGGTTTATGTAGTAATGTCCCACAGAGTGGGGGGGTTGGGTGTGTTTGTATAGTGATGACAGGCCTATGAACAGATGGACAGGAGGCTATTCCCCAGGCTACCAGCCTTCTGCTGAACACCACAAGCCTGCCAAATCTACCCCTCCTTCCCTCCTCATTATTTTCTTCTATACCTCCTCTCTTCTTTCTCTCCCCTCCGTCTCTCTCCACCCCTTCTCCTGCTGTGTCACTACTCCCCCTCCTCCACCACTGAGTCCCCGTCCATCTTTCCCTATATCCCCTCTGTCTCTCTCCTCCCTACATCCTCCTGTACATCTCTTCCCTCCTGCAGAACTGGGTCCCTGTCCAAGCCCAGTTCTAATCCTCTGCTTTCCCATGTAAAAAGGAGTCGTTATCCCATCCATCCCTCTTCTCCATCCCTCTCTCTCTCTCCATCCCTCTCTCCTGTGTTGGGTCTAGGCCCAGTCCACAGCTCCTAGGCTTACAGCCAGGCTTACAGCCAAATGCAGCTACATTAGATTCACACCATCTCCGTCTGGGAAGCGAACAAATTAAGTGATTATGAGAGAGAAGCTGTAGTCTAAATCACATGCTAACTGGTCCTCAACACAGCCAAATCACACTAACTCTCAGGCTAAAAAAGAACAGCTCCTTCTTTCCTGCTATAGAAGGGTGTAAGCAGGGTGTTTGTCACGTCTTGTGTTGAGAGTGAAGGGGACAAAGGGAGAGACTGTGTGTGAGCAGGTGTGTGAGTGTGTGTGCAAGATGTGTGTGCTTAAAATAGACAGTATTACAGTTTTTTTCAATTGCTAACAAGCATCGGTCAATACTGAAGCCACTTTTTCAAAACTCTTCATTACCAACGTGCATCTCGGCCAAACAGTTCATCTCACCTCCAAAACTCACTCAAAACCACCAAAACACTTCATACATGTCTCAAAATAAGCTTGTTCGACCAGAACACTGGCAACAGTTCTCACTCAGAAAGCATAACTTGTCACTCATAACACACTGACCTACAAAACACTGACAACAGGGAGCATTACATGAATTATGAACTTTTCTCTTTGAAGTTTGAATGATTTTTCACATAAATCAGTATTTCATTATAGAATAAGAATAACACCTTTTCACTTTATTGACTGTACTAAAGTATATGTAGCAAGAATAAATCAGAAATGCAGCAATTTGCTTCAATAGCCTTTATTTATTTCTATATCTTTGCATATAGTAATTTACTTGTGAAAAATAAAAAGTTGAAACGAAAAACAAATTCCTGAAATTCCAGGGAGGCAATAATAATTACAAAAAAATCCATCAACAACATGTATAGTATAATCACTCATATACTGTACAGTACTGTAAGGGTTCTAGTTCTACCTCTCTCCTGCATTTGGCCACAAGTTCTCATCAACATCACATCGTATGTCTTCTCTGGCGATGCATCTTGGAAAGTATCCTCTGGAATGTCTAATCCAACCCTGCCACTCTTCTCTCCCCAACAACCTGTCTTCCTTGATCCATGTTTCCAAACTAAATTATTCCGAAGCCGTCCTCTTTTGTCTGTTTGGTAACGAGACTAAAAACAGGACACTTGGGTAGGCTTTCAGCTGAAATTGCAATCAGCTGTGTTTGGAATGATTATATATTCTGCTGAGATTTTCTATATATTTCAATCTGGTTACTGCAGACATGCACGCCATTTGCCATCATTCTGTTTTGAATGTGTTTTTAACAGTTTTGCAAACAGTGTTTTAGCATTTGAAAACGTGTGCTGCAAATATATAGTTTTGCAGGTGGCGGAGTACGAATGAGAAAAGAGTTCATGGATTTCGGAGAATGTGGTCATTGAATGCATTTTGTGTGAAAGCAATGAAAAACGATTCACAGTTTGGTCCACATACACTTCTGTTTCACTGACTGTAGCCACAAGGCTACTTTGACCAATGCATGTTAGCAATTATATTGTAATGAAGATGGTCATGAAGAGGAACTCAGTCACACATGCACACACAGTCTTGTTTAAATAACCTTGTGGGGACACACAATTTATAACCATTCAAAATCCTATTTTCCCTAACCCTAAACCTTACCCTAACCCTAATTTGAACCTTAACCCCAAAACCGAACCTTAACCCTAAACCCCCTAGAAATAGCATTTGACCTTGTAGGGACTAACAAAATGTCCACAGTTGGTAAAATGTTTGTTTGTTTCCTATTCTTATGGACACACACACACACACACACACACACACACACACACACACACACACACACACACTCACACACACTCACACTCACACACTCACACTCACACTCACACTCACACTCACACTCACCTCGTATGATGGCCAGCTTGGCGGTGGTGGCCACCTCTCCCTCACTGTTGCGGGCCACACACTCATAGACGTTTTCATCTCGGGGGGCCCTGAGAGGCTGGATCCTCAGCACGGCCCCCGCTCCATCATCAAACTCTATCGTCTAGGGGAGAGGAGAAGAAAGGGAACAGTCAGGAAACAGCCAGCGGAGAAACAGTCAGGAACAGTTTGGAATGAGGAGGAAAACAAGAGGAGACAGAAACCAAGACAAAGAACCAGGAAGAGACAGAAACCAGGTGAGTAACCAGGAAGGAGACCAATTGGGAACGAAAGGAAAAGGCCAGTATTCAGGGGAATAAAAACAAGGAGAGAAGAGCTGGTACAACAATTGATAAAACAAAACCCCTATAAAATTGCTAATAGACAAATATGATCTTTACAGAGTGGAGAATGGAGTGAGCTCACCTCTATGCGTTGGGAGTTGACCTTCTTGCCTTTCTTGTTCCAGTTGACCATGGGCTTGGGGTCACCTGACGCCTGGCACACGAATGAGGCCACGCCTCCCGACACCCCAATCTGGTCTCCGGGAATCTTGGTAAACTTGGGCGCCGCTGGGGTAGACAGATAATTCAAATCAATTAAATATTGTCCTCATAGGGAAATTCTGTAGCCAGGAGTCCAAGACATAATGCAGTTCAGAAAACAAACAACTAATGGATCCATAAACCATTAGATAGACAGACACATCCACATTATTAAACATTATTAGAATGATGGTACTTAAATGATTTTGCTTAATATTTTCCCCATGTAAATATACATTAAACATATTTTACATTTTAGCAGATGCTCTTATCCAGAGCAACTTACAGTAAGTGCATCCATTTTTATACTCGGTCCCCAGTGGGAATCGAACCCACAACCCTGGCATTGCAAGCACAACGCTCTACCAACTGATCTACCCAAAGATAGACAGCTCTCACTCAAGAGATGCCAACTAGCCAAAAGCCGTGGACAGGAAGAGAGAGACATGACATCACTGAGTCGTGATGGACATGGTGATTGGCCGCTAAGTACAGTCCACTTCCTGGCTATCATTTAGAGGACATAACCAAGGACTTCCTGTGTGTCATCTATAAAAGATGTGCTTCAGCTTCACAGGAGAAGGTTTTTTCACTACCCTGGGGCACGCTACTCCACTATGCAGCACAGATTGTGAGAACACATGGGTGGGTGCTACACGGGTGTATGAAAAGGTGTCGTGGAAATTCACAGCAGATAATTGGCTTTAATGTATTAATATCACACATACCCTTTTCAGCCTCTGCAGTAAATTACAATGAAACAATGAGACCATTTTGAGTACAAGGATTTAGGGATTGCATTAGTACATACATTTGGCTTTTCATTTATACCCTTCATATTTATAAAGCCCAGTTCTAACAGCTTTACGCAGTTTTAGAACAAAGTTTGCTTGATCTGAACGGTCTAGTTTTAGAACGTGTCATGTCGGCTGCTAGAGTTTCCAAAATGCAGTAATGCTTATTACTAACAGCGAATAAAAATCTATTTCAGGCACAAAAATTCCATTACATTTCCACTGTGCTAAAATCTTGTCAAGCTACTTCATACATTTTTCTCTCCTCTCTCTCGCACACGGCCTCATACTGTCCCTCCCTCCCTACGTCTCTCTGCCCATCTTAGAATGTCAGACTCTTCTTCGGCAAGCCCAGAGTTCTATCCCTCTGTGTCTGTTACCATGGCAGCCAGCTTAACTCCTCCTCAGTGGAGGAATCAGTTCTATCCATCAGGGCAAAGCCGGCCTGACCCTCACCATAACAACCTCCCTTCCTCCCTCTCTACCGCTCTCCCACCTCCGTCTCTCACTCACTCCATCACTGGTCCAGCTCCTTCTGCGTTGATTCAGTTCTACAATAGAGAGGCAGAGCAGCTGAAGAAGGAAAAAAACACACTGCAATAACTCCCCAAAATCACTGAGAGACAGAAAAGCTCTCTGGCTTTTATCCCTCCCCTGCTAACTTCACACTTCAGTGAGTAACAGTCACACAGCAGCCAGCCCACCTCTGAGCTGTGAGGTAAAGTGCCTGAGCAGAAACCGAGAGAAACCTCAACAATACTTTTCGGGGGGGGAAAAAACGGCGTATTATTGGAGCTTTTTTTTTTTACCATACACGTCACACACTCTGTCAGTTGTGAAGTGTTGCACTTGGGAACAGGCAGTACTTTGGGGAGCTGTGTATGAGGGTTGATTTCACATTCAACATTGGTTTACATTTCTGCACTGTCACTTTCAAAGAGATTATTGTGCTATTCCCACTGCACACTAGAACCAATTCTAATTACATGGGTGCAACTACCGGCCTCCAGCTGCATTCTGTTCTGGTTAGAGCCTTCGGTTCTGATTCAAACAAGACACACATATTGGTTTTCCTTTCATGAAAAATCCCCCCGAATTTGGTGAGGATAGTCAAGAATGCAGTCCGTCCCTTTAAGGGCTGAGTAGCCTTGACTCCCTGGCTGCCAGTGGGATATAATGATAGACTTAAGACTTACATATATCTGGCCTATCATAATGAAACACCACAGGGCTATGATTATCTAATAGCAGTGCTGGGAAGGTGTAATGTGCAGATGTGCGTCAGTAGGTAGCAAGTGGGTGTCATGATACTATAATCACCCCCGCTATGACTGGAGGCTGGAAATTACATTCGTCTGGACAAGTCTGACCAGATCACTCAGGTTCACTGTAAATCCATACCAATTACAGAAGTGGCCTATAACTAGGGTCCAGAGTTTTTCCTGGTCAGGTTACATGGTCAAGAAAAACGCAAGGTCCTAGCCACCAACAAATATTAACAAATATTAACATCAGAAATATGGTGGTTCAGACTGCTCTTTTTGGGATGCTATTTTCACAGAGCAACACTTCGCAATAATACCTCTAGGTAACACATTGTCCTTTAAATTTAGAACTGTAAGACATATTAAGACATGCTTTCATACAGTAGCCTCAATGTGATGACTAACTATAGGCTGACATCCCCTCACTGCTCATCAGTGTCACATACTCCCGTAGCGTTTTCCGTGCTGCAGTGTTAAAATGAGATGTGTTCTCTGTTCACCTGTCTTGCTGTCGATCCTTAAGACAAGACATCTGTTGACATGCTTTAATGAAGGTGACGATCGGATAAGCGCTGACGTGTGTGTGCTGCTTATTAGTGTAACAAAACCACCTGACAGATCTTGTTAAACACCCATCACCGCAGAAACAGACAGGCAGACACACCCTCACCGGTCCACCTCCAGCCCAACACCACGTCACCACTCACTGCAGCTAGCGTTGACCAACACAACACACTGTTACAGACGCTTGTCAGCATAGAGAGAGGGATAGAGAGAGAGTGAGATAGAGAGATAGGATGCACCGACGGCCATGCAGAAAAACGGACAAACGAACGCATAAACAAATCGACCAATTGGAGGACATACTATACAGACACATGAACTAACACACCCACACAAACATACATCTGTAGCGTGTTACTTACCTAAGGCGTCAGAGAGGTTAGGCAGGGAAGTGAGCACCAGCAGCAGTGGCAGCAAAAAAGGGGGGTAGAGGCAGAGGCCGTACCCAGGGCGAGGCACCCTGGACTGGGCTACGGTTCCACCCGGACTGGGGGGAACCATGGTACCTCCGGCGACTGGGGATGGAGGTGGGGGATGGGGGGAACTTCACTCAACAGGGCTTGGCACTCTGTGGAAAAACAAACAAAGCAATACAAACAAATGTGTTCAAATAAATACGAGGGAGAGAATATCCTTTTGAAGAACAATAAACAGAGTCGATGATCATACCGGATTTGGTCAGTTGAATAAAAAACACTTTTGACTTTGGATTGACAGGTCAAGCAAGCCTCTGCATGTGTATACAGTAAATACCCATAAATAAAAGGAAGGTGTTGAGCCCGGTACAGGCATTGTATTCAGTCTCTCCACCCACTGTTCTTCTAGCCTTTCTACTGGCACAGTCTTTCCCCACTGGCCACAAATAAACATATAAACCACACATAAAACCCTAATATGGAAACACTCCAGCAAAGACGATATTGAAGCAGAAGGGGTGTTTATGCCTTCCCGGCACCGTGCAATATTCAATAAGAGCGTAATATCTATAATGTTAGATGGCAAAGGCCCCCTATAATAGATGTCCTGTGGGTAATCCTAGTCCAACCAGGGGGATCAGGCCTGACTCCTCTTTGCCTGGGGAGGATTTTTTTTATCCCTGACAGGAGAGGAGATATTCAGCCGAGCTCTGCAGAAGCTCCCCATCCAGGAGTCAATAACTCCTCCAGTCGCATCGATCCCTCCCTCTTTCCTTCTCTACCTCTATTCCTACCCCCCCCCCCCCCCCCCCCCCAGTGTGGGAACGCAGGTGTGAAACCAAATGAGACAAGCTTCTTTGTTTCATCCTGTTCAGAACGGATGGAAGACACAGAGAGAGACACAGACACAAGTGCGCACAGACTTATATAGATACATACGGATTAGAGGAACACACACGCTTACGAGGATGCCGACAAGCACGTGCACACACATCCTACACTTCCCACGGTTATCTACAGTTTCCCACATCCAGTGAAAGTGTTGAACGTGGTTCCCTAATACAGGGACTTTCTACCATTTCCGGTCGAGAGTTCCATATTAAAACGTATATGGAATTCTCTAGCTCTTATCTGACACGCTTAAAGGCATTGGAGCCTGGCTCTTTAACCCGTCTGAGCTCTAAATATAACCGGTCTATAAGCGTATCTGTCCATCTGACATATTATTCATGGAGCGCTACTTCCCTGCTTCCCCCTCTCTCTTATCTAGGCTTGGAGAGAAGTTCCTAATAGATAGGGAATCGAAGAGCTTTCAGGATCTATTTTTCAATTCAATAACCTAATAGCTACAACCTAATTAGAGATCGTCCAAGTGCCATTCCATCCACCACGATCAAGTCTCCTCTTAAAGAAACTACATTTATTGGCTAGCATCATCAGCATGATGCAATGGATGATAAGAAGCATGTGGGTCCTGTTGAACTGGGCTGACTTAGTAGGGTAACATTGTAAAAGGGTTGTAGAAAGTCAATGGAATAAATTCCTTCTTGGAAATCTCTCTTTCCCACTATGGTGACTTGATCCTGATCTGATTCAATCTTGAGTGGTCTGTCACTCTAATCAAGCCCCTGTTCTGGTCTACCCTTCTCTCATCTCAATCCCTCATCTCACACCTGTCTACTTCTATATCCCCCTTACCCGTCCAACCCATCACCTGTCTCATCCCCCGTCTCTACCCGTCACCCCATCTTGTTCTCCCCGGCTCCACCTTCCCTGTCCCCTGTCTCTTCCTCCCCATCTCCTTCTATTGTATTTAACTGGATATCTATGTCAACCTTTAATCCCTCATTTCCCCACAAGGCTCCCCTGTCTCACCCCTCCCACCCTGTCTCACCCCCCTCCACCTCCCTGTCTCCCCTTCCCCCGCCTCGCCCTCCCTCTTGTATTTAACCTGCTATCAAAACCTTTGATCCTTCTCTTTCCCCACATTACCTGTTCCCCAGCAGCACCAGCTGCTCGGGCTGTGGTCCATTAACACAGTTAAACAAACGGGTTTACTGTGAGTCTGGGAATGGAGAAAACAGTCCCATCTACATACTGTACTGCAGGCCTTGCCAGGAGCGGTCGTAACAGTTGTTAAAGCCGTAAAACTAATCTCATCTCTACTACCCCTGCATTGACCCTGTTGGCTGGGAAGCCATGTCAGATTTGCCTCTGGGTTCTTATGTTCACCCTTGGCACACGTCCCTTACTGTACTGTACCTACAGAGAGCATATACTATAGCATACATTACATCTAGAGGGTGTTTGGAGCAGGGCCATACACAGTTTCATTCGGAAAGTATTCAGACCCCTTCCCTTTTTCCGCATTTTGTAACATTACAGTCTTATTCTAAAATGGATTAAATACATTTTAAAAACTAAAAATGTTCACCCAATACTCCATAATGACAAAGCGAAAACAGGTTTTTAGAACATTTACAAATGTATTCAAAATAAAAAACATAAATACCTACTTTACATAAGTATTCAGACCCTTTGCAATGAGACTCGAAATTCAGCTCAAATGCATCCTGTTTCCATTGATCGTCCTTGAGATGTATCTACACCTTGATTGGAGTCCGCCTGTGGTAAATTCAATTGATTGGACATTATTTGGAAAGGCACACACCTGTCTATATAAGGTCCCACAGTTGAAAGAGCATGTCAAAAACCAAGCCATGAGGTTGAACGAAATGTCCGTAGATCTGGGGAAAGGTACCAAACAATTTCTGCCGCTATGAAGATCCCCAAGAACACAGTGGCTTCTATAATTCTTAAATGGAAGAAGCTTGGAACCCCCAATACTCTTCCAATAGCTTGCAGCCCGGCCAAACTGAGCAATCGGGAGAGAACGGTCTTGGTCAGGGAGGTGACCAAGCACCAGATGGTCACTGTGACAGAGCTCTAGAGTTCCTCTGTGGAGATGGGAGAACCTCCCAGAAGGACAACCATCACTGCAGCACTCCACCAATCAGGCGTTTATGGTAGAGTGGCCAGATGGAAGCCACTCCTGAGTAAAAGGCACATGACAGCCCGCTTAGAGTTTGCCAAAAAGCACCTAAAGACTCTCAGACCATGAGAAACAAGATTCACTGGTCTGATGAAACCAAGATTGAACTCTTCGGCGTGAATGCCAAAAGTCACGTCTGGAAGAAACCTAGCACCATCCCTACGGTGAAGCATAGTGGATGGCAGAATCATGCTGTGGGGATGGTTTTCAGCGTTAGGGACTGGGAGACTAGTGAGGATCAAGGCAAAGATAAACGGAGCAAAGTACAGACAGATCCTTGAGGAATACCTGCTCCAGAGCGCTCACCTTCCAACAGGACAATGACCCTAAGCACACAGCCAAGACAACGCAGGAGTGGCTTCGGGACAAGTCTCTGAATATCCTTGAGTGGCCCAGCCAGAGCCCGGAATTAAATCTGATCGAACATATCTGGAGACACATGAAAATAGCTGTGCAGCAATGCTCCCCATTCAACCTGACAGAGTTTGGGAGGATCTGCAGAGAAGAATGGGAGAAACTCCCCAAATACAGGTGTGCCAAGCTTGTAGCGTCATACCCAAGAGGACTTGAGGCTACCAAAGGTGCTTCAACAAAGTACTGAGTAAAGGGTCTGAATACTTATGTAAATGTAATATTTTAGTTTTTTTTAAAAAATAAATTAGCCAAAAATTCTAAAAACCTGTTTTTGCTTTGTCATTAAGGGGTATTGTGTGTAGATTGATGAGGGAAAAACTATGTAATCAATTTTAGAATAAGGCTGTAATGTTACAAAATGAGAAAAAAGCCTCTGGATCTGAATACTTTCTGAATGCACTATATCACAACAACCGTGTGTGTGTGTTTGTGTGTGTGTGTGTGTGTGCACGTGTGTGTTTTGTTTGGGAATTGCCAGGAACCTCAAGATACAATTTTATCACGATACTTAGGTGCCTATACGATATGTATTGCGATTCTCATGATTCTCACGATTCTATACTGAGCAAAAATATAAATGCAACATGTAAAGTGTCCCATGTTTCATGAGCTGAAATCAAATATCCCAGAAATGTTCCATAAGCACAAAAAGCTTATTTCTCTCAAATCTTTTGCACAAATTTGTTTACATCCCTGTTAGTGAGCCTTTGTCCGTTGCTAAGATAATCCATCCACCTGACAGATGTGGCGTATCAAGAAGCTGATTAAACAGCATGATCATTACACAGGTGCACCTTGTGCTGAGGACAATAAACGGCCACTCTAAAATGTGCAGTTGTCACACAACACAATGCCACAGATGTCTCAAGTTTTGAGGGAGCGTGCAATTGGCATCCCCACAAGAGAAATTGGCATGTCCACAAGAGCCAGAGAATTTAATGTTCATTTCACTACCATAAGCCACCTTCAACGTCATTTTTTGGCAGTATGTCCAACCGGCCTCACAACCGCAGCACCTCCACATCCGGCTTCTTCACCTGCAGGATCGTCTGAGACCAGTCACCAGTCACCCAGAAACTGAGGAGTATTTCTGGCTGTAATAAAGGCCTTTTGTGAGGGAAAACAAATTTTGATTGGCTGGGCCTGGACAGTGGGTGGGCCCCTGCCCAGTCATGTGAAATCCATAGATCAGGGCCTAATTTATTTATTTAAATTGACTTATTTCCTTATATGAACTGTAATTCAGTAAAATCGATTAAATTATTGCATGCTGTGTTCATATTTTTGTTCAGTATATACAGTCTGTCTACTGCAGACGGACAAGACAAAGCCATGAGAAAACAAGTTTTGATCAGTCACGGAAATAAAACTTCTGAAAAGAAATGGGCTCCCAATTTAAAAATAAACAGGAGAACAAGCTATGAAAGAGTTATATTGCATTAATTATTGCATGAATTATATTGCGGAATTGTCAATACGATATGATATAACGTCAAAAATAATATCCCGATATGTAATTGTATTGATTTTTTCCCCCCATCATTAGTGTTTGTGCACATGCGTATCTGCATGTGTACAGTCGTGGCCAAAAGTTTTGAGAATGACACAAATATTAATTTTCACAAAGTTTGCTGCTTCAGTGTCTTTAGATATTTTTGTCAGATGTTACTATGGAATACTGAAGTATAATTACAAGCATTTCATAAGTGTCAAAGGCTTTTATTGACAATTACATGAAGTTGATGCAAAGAGTCAATATTTGCAGTGTTGACCCTTCTTTTTCAAGACCTCTGCAATCTGCCCTGGCATGCTGTCAATTAAAACGTCTTGACACTACAGGGGGTGCTGTTTCAACTTGGACATTTATCGTTCCCAAATTAAACTGCCTCGTACTCAATTCTTGCTCGTACAATATGCATATTATTATTACTATTGGATAGAAAACAATCTCTAGTTTCTAAAACCGTTTGAATTATGTCTGTGGGTGAACCAGAACTCTTTCTGCAGCGAAATCCATGACAGGAACTGCGAAGGTCTGAAAACAAGGCTCTGTTCTCAGATCAGTTTAAAGCTCTGTATGTATCCTATGGGTCGACATGAACTGCACCCGCCTTCCCCTGGATGTCAGTAACCAATGAGAAGTGGAATGGAGTGTCTACGTAGTTCTCAGAGCTTATAAAAGGCCAAGGAACGAAGTGCGCTCTCTTTTCGTCGTTCGTCATTGCGCAAAGCAAGACCTCAAGATGGCATTTTGAAACGCTCAGTTATCGGCCTTAGCTATATCCGTCTGTAATTTAATTCGATATAGGTGTTAGAAACATCATAACGAAGTTATTTTAAACCGAGTTATATCAGTTTATGCGAGTATATTGCTATTTTCGGAATTTCCTTAGTATTGCGTTTTGGGGATTTGGGAATGTTGTGGCCACATAGCTATTGTTAGCTGCTAATTCCGAAGTTGAAGACGACGTTTTACAACCAAGCAACGATTCTTTTGGACAAAGGACACCTTGCCCAAGATTCTGATGGAAGCTCGTCCAAAAGTAAGAACTATTTATGATGTTATTCCGTATTTATGTGGAAAAATGTAAACGCATTTGTCCGCCGTTATTGCGGCACTAGTCTGGCTGTAACGCACACTGTATGTCTAGTAACGTTCATTATAAAAATCTAACTCAGCGGTTGCATTAATAACTAATGCATCTTTCATTTGCTGTCCAACCTGTATTTTTTAGTCAATCTAATCGATAAATAATCGTAAACTTAGGTGCCTTTCCAAGATGGCGCCGGCCAGAATGCATGACCTGTTGCCACTGATCACATTGTATAACAACGATTTGTGCTGCTAAATATGCACATTTTCGAACAAAACCTATATGCATTGTGTAATATGATGTTACAGGACTGTCATCTGACGAAGTATATCAAGGTTAGTCCAAAATTATATATCTTTTGCTGTATTGTTACGATCGCTAACCTGTGCTGCTGGTAAATTGCTTGTGTTTCTGGCTATTGTGCTAAGCTAATATAATGCTATATTGTGTTTTCGCTGTAAAACACTTAAAAAATCTGACATATTGGCTGGATTCACAAGATGTTGGGCTTTCATTTGCTGTACGCTGTGTATTTTTCAGAAATGTTTTAAGATGAGTAATTAGGTATTTGACGTTGGTCTCTGTAATTATTCTGGCAGCTTCGGCACTATTTCAGATTGCAGCTGCAATGTAGAACTGTGATTTATACCTGAAATATGCACATTTTTCTAAAAAAACATATGCTATACAATAAATATGTTATCAGACTGTCATCTTATGAAGTTGTTTCTTGGTTAGTGGCTATTTATATCTTTATTTGGTCGAATTAGTGATGGCTACTGATGGAGTAAAAAACTGGTGGAGTAAAAAAAGTGGTGTCTTTTGCTAACGTGGTTAGCTAATAGATTTACATATTGTGTCTTCCCTGTAAAACATTTAAAAAATCAGAAATAATGGCTGGATTCACAAGATGTGTATCTTTCATCTGGTGTCTTGGACTTGTGATTTAATGATATTTAGATGCTAGTATTTACTTGTGACGCTATGCTAGGCTATGCTAGTCAGCTTTTTTACTGTGGGGGGTGCTCCCGGATCCGGGTTTGGGAGGAATTAGAGGTTAACTTCTGGGCCACATCCTGACTGATGGTAGCCCATTCTTGCATAATCAATGCTTGGAGTTTGTCAGAATTTGTGGGTTTTTGTTTGTCCACCTGCCTCTTGAGGATTGACCACAAGTGTTAATTTTAACTAACCTCCAGACAAGCTTCAATGCCATACAACTCTCCTTCCGTGGACTCCAACTGCTCTTAAATGCAAGTAAAACTAAATGCATGCTATTCAATCGATCAATGCCTGCACCTGCCCGCCCGTCCAGCATCACTACTCTGGACGGCTCTGACTTAGAATACGTGGACAACTACAAATACCTAGGTGTCTGGTTAGACTGTAAACTCTCCTTCCAGACTCACATTAAGCATCTCCAATCCAAAATTAAATCTAGAATCGGCTTCCTATATCGCAACAAAGCATCCTTCACTCATGCTGCCAAACATACCCTCGTAAAACTGACCATCCTACCAATCCTCAACTTTGACGATGTCATCTATAAAATGGCCTCCAACACTCTACTCAACAAATTGGATGCAGTCTATCACAGTGCCATCCGTTTTGTCACCAAAGCCCCATATACTACCCACCACTGCGATCTGTACGCTCTCGTTGGTTGGCCCTCGCTTCATAGTCGTCGCCAAACCCACTGGCTCGAGGTCATCTATAAGTCTTTGCTAGGTAAAGCTCCACCTTATATCAGCTCATTGGTCACCATAACAACACCCACCCGTAGCACGCGCTCCAGCAGGTATATCTCACTGGTCACCCCCAAAGCCAACTCCTCCTTGGTCGCCTCTCCTTCCAGTTCTCTGCTGCCAATGACTGGAACGAACTGCAAAAATCACTGAAGCTGGAGACTCATATCTCCCTCACTAGCTTTAAGCACCAGCTGTCAGAGCAGCTCACAGATCACTGCACCTGTACATAGCCCATCTGTAAACAGTCCATCTATCTACCTCATCCCCATACTGTATTTATTTATCTTGCTCCTTTGCACCCCAGTATCTCTACTTGCACATTAATCTTCTGCACATCTACCATTCCAGTGTTTAATTGCCATATTGCAATTACTTCGCCACCATGGCCTATTTATTGCCTTAACTCCCTTGTCTTACCTCATTTGCACTCACTGTATATAGACTTTTTGTTTTATTTTTTTCTACTGTATTATTGACTGTATGTCTGTGTTGTTGTATGTGTCGAACTGCTTTGCTTTATCTTGGCCAGGTCGCAGTTGTAAATGAGAACTTGTTCTCAACTAGCCTACCTGGTTAAATAAAGGTGAAATAAATAACTAAAAAAGTTCTCAATGGGATTAAGGTCTGGGGATTTTCCTGGCCATGGACCCAAAATATCGATGTTTTGTTCCCCGAGCCACTTAGTTATCACTTTTGCCTTATGGCAAGGTGCTTCATCATGCTCGAAAGGCATTGTTTGTCACCAAACTGTTCCTGGATGGTTGGTCTCGGAGGATGTGTTGGTACCATTCTTTATTCTTGGGTGTGTTCTAAGGCAAAATTGTGAGTGAGCCCACTCCCTTGGCTGAGAATCAACCCCACACATGAATGGTTTCAGGATGTCCCTGATGTTTTTCCTGGAGAGAAGTGGCTTCTTTGCTGCCCTTCTTGACACCAGGCCATCCTCCAAAAGTCTTCGCCTCACTGTGCGTGCAGATGGACTCACACCTGCCTGCTGCCATTCCTGAGCAAGCTCTGTACTGGTGGTGCCCTGATCCCGCAGCTGAAACAACTTAGGAGACGGTCCTGGCGCTTGCTGGACTTTTTTGGGCGCCCTGAAGCGTCCTTCACAACAATTGAACCGCTCTTCTTGAAGTTCTTGATGATCCGATAAATGGTTGATTTAGGTGCAATCTTACTGGCAGCAATATCCTTGCCTGTGAAGCCCTTTTTGTGCAAAGCAATGATGACGGCACGTGTTTCCTTGCAGGTAACCATGATTGACAGAGGAAGATGATTCCAAGCACCACCCTCCTTTTGAAGCTTCCAGTCTGTTATTCGAACTCAATCAGCATGACAGAGTGATCCCCAGCCTTGTCCTCGTCAACACTCACACCTGTGTTAACGAGAGAGTCACTGACATGATGTCAGCTGGTCCTTTTGTGGCAGGGCTGAAATGCAGTGGAAATGTTTTTTGGGGGATTCAGTTCATTTGCATGGCAAAGAGGGACTTTGCAATTAATTGCAATTCATCTGATCACTCTTCATAACATTCTCGAGTATATGCAAATTGCCATCATACAAACTGAGGCAGCAGACTTTGTGAAAATTAATATTTTAATTAAAAATTAAACTTTTGGCCACGACTGTATGTGTGTGTGTCCTTACCTCTGTGTGTTTTCTACAGCCCTGACTGAGGCTGAGGCATCATGGCCTGCTCTGTGGAATCCTCAGTGTGACCATCCAGCGGACCTGCAACAACACAGGAAGGAGGGAATGAGTCAACATGACCTGCGGGTATGTGTGACTTCACAACGACACACACACAGACAGTCAGACAGACACACAGACACATTCACGCACGCACGCACACACGAACACATGCACACACAGAAACACCCCCACACACGAACACATGCACACACAGAGACACCCCCCCCCCCACACACACACACACACACACACACACACACACACACACACACACACACACACACACACACACACACACACACACACACACACACACACACACACACACACACACACACACACACACTTTGTGTGAGCCCCACCCCGGTTAGGGTTAAGTTATCTTCAGTTTGCCAGACATGGAGTATACCTCGTGGGGAATCTAAAGACCAAATCAAGGGAAATTACTCTATTATGATTCTAAGCATCAACACATTGAACTGAGGAAAACAACCCTTTCCCGTTCCACTGTGGGTGAGATAACATGTTTTGTTTGTATCACCTCCCCCTCCCTCTTACCCAGCATGCTTTTCACCACAGTCGGGCTGAGGCAGCCTCTACGGGCCCTGTCTCCATGACAACAAAGCAGCCAGTGAGATCTGAGATCACAGGCAGGATCGGTTTCCTTGGGTAGGTTTACAGCCCATCAGTAGCTGGGAGATAGCTAGCTACAGCAGTTAATAGCTACAGGATAGTCTCTTTAGACCAATACAGTTGAACAGATTGCTGAGTTTAGTGACAGAATATGAGGATACACAAAACCACACACATACAGTAGTACGCATGCACACACACTGTTGGAGGGTGCTTCTCTTTCATTAGAGATTTCATATTGTAGTATGTATACAGTACACATATTGTGAAACTATTCATTCATATACACACATGTATAGTTCCATACAATACAAATCATTTTTAGCACAGGAAATGTGTATTTGTTGGCTATAGAAGCTCCTTTGGTGGTGGAGCAGGCTGTTGGAGCAGCACGATCTACATGACCCAAGACCCTGTTGGCAAAGAGACAGTCATTCATGCACACACACACACACACACACACACACACACACACACACACACACACACACACACACACACACACACACACACACACACACACACACACACACACACACACACTCATGCACGCAAGCAGGCAGGCAGGCACGCACGCACGCACGCACGCACGCACACACACCCACACCACACACACACTCCCTGACACACTCAGGGAAAGCAAAGCACAACATTCACTTTCTCTCTCCCTAACACACACACACACACACACACACACACACACACACACACACACACACACACACACACACACACACACACACACACACACACACACACACACACACACACACACACACACACACACACACACACACACACACAAACACACAGAGAGAGGAGGAGCCAGGGATGAGAGTGGCGCAGGATGAGGCACGGCTTACGGCAGGCGGGTGCTGCTGCATCAGCCTCGGTTACGTTTTTAGCAGGAGAGCTGCTGTCTTTATGTTCCTGTGATCCCCACTTGACAAGTCATCCAAGCCCTTTCTGACAAAACGACATAACCGTCAGTCTCCTAGTACAAGCACTGTTCACTTTGCTGCATATCAATGAAGCTACAGACCAGGGTGCCTGAACAAACCGTCGATATTAACGTTCCTTCCCACTGAGTTATATAGCAGTATTTAGAAATCCGAAGTATTAGCTATTCCCACTGGCAATAACATATTAGTTCGAAGTACTAATACCAGTTCCTACAGGAAGGAATGTTTGGGAATGAGGAACGTTATCAACCTCAAACATTCGGAACCAGAAGCCGTCAAGAGATTACCCCATTTACTCCTGTTAAGCTACGAGCCAGGATGAGTGATCCTCAAATCATACTTCCGAGAATGAATATGGGGGGAAAAAAACAAGTTCCCTCACAACCGTAGGGAACTTAAGCTTGGCTTGTGGTGGATGCTGCATTTAGTGATCGTCCCTCCCTGGGGTTTGATGAGGCGGAATGGGCATTGTAGGGCTTAGAACGACTGTGTGTTATACTTCCTGAGTGACTTTGTGTGCGTGCATGTGTGCGTGCATGAGTGCGTGCATGTGTGCGTGCACGCGTGTATGCTATACGCCTCGTTTTTCTTCAACCAATTTCAGAATTCGATTTCCTGTCAACCACTTAAGTCACCATAACAGGAGCCTTTAGACCTCCCTGCCCGAGGCTGAGCTCAGCAGTGGCTGTAGCTGTGTTGTCAAAAACTGTACAAACTGTACTCTCTTGGCTGCATTCTCAAGGTATACTCATAGTACCTGTACATGCCTCCTCTTATTAGTGAAAGAGGGACTCGAACCAGGGACCTTATCCATATCAGACCCAAACATCCCACACAAACCCACCAAAGGGTTTAACCTGATTTGCATAGGTGGTGTAGTGAAATGCTTAGTGCAGCGATGTGGTCACTGGTCACAATACCTCCAAAGGAGTGGTGCACTGTACTGTACTGTACTGTAAGCCTACTCAGCTAAAAGGGGACACAGAAGAGTGACATGTGCTCATTGACAGTGTGTGCCCTCAGAATGAAGCTAACAGATGGACTGGCAGGAAAACTTAGCACCAAATGGTATTAAAGTACATATAGGCCGGATTACAAGAGCGGAAGGGAAACACTTTATTCACACGCAACCAAGCCTTATATGCAGAATAGGCAAAAAACACAATTTTGCTGTTCAATTGAAGTGGTGGCCTTATGGTAGACTGTAGCATATAATGCAGATTGGATAAATATGACTTTCCAATCAAACGGATTGGTCCAGAATATGATGGTGACCTTGTGGTGTCTGTTGCCGTGGTAACCTAGGTTTGGTCAATCCCAGATTATCTCTTTTTAACCTGTTAACATCACAGTGAAGAGGGAAGATGATATGCTGTTAGGAGGATAGATTTTAGGATGTATGAGATAAGTTATTGTACTCAAAATGATCCCAGATAGAGGTTAGCTGCTGGTGCCTTTTAGGTCAAGGCTCACAACAGGGTTAGTCAGTCCTTGGTAAAAAAAAAATATATATATGTATATACAGTGCCTTGCAAAAGTATTCATCCCACTTGGCGTTTTTCCTATTTTGTTGCATTACAACCTGTCATTTAAAAGTATTTTTATTTGGATTTCATGTAATGGACTTACACAAAATTATCCAAATTGGTGAAGTGAAATGACAAAATTCGTACAAATAAATTATAAACGGAAAAGTGGTGCATGCATATGTATTCCCTTTGCTACAAAGCCCCTAAATAAGATCTGGTGCAACCAAATTACCTACAGAAGTCACATAATTTGTTAAATAAAGTCCACTTGTGTGCAATCTAAGTGTCACATGATCTGTCACATGATCTCAGTATATATACACCTGTTCTGAAAGGCCTCAGAGTCTGCAACACCACTAAGCAAGGGGCACCATCAAGCAAGTGGTACTATGAAGACCAAGGAGCTCTCCAAACAGGTCAGGGAAAAAGTTGTGGAGAAGTACTGATCAGGGTTGGGTTATAAAAAAAGACCAAAACTTTGAACATCCCACGGAGCACCATTAAATCCATTATTAAAAATTAGAAAAATATGGCCTCACAACAAACCTGCCAAGAGAGGGCCGCCCACCAAAACTCACAGACCAGGCAAAGAGGGCATTAATCAGAGGCAACAAAGAGACCAAAGATAACCCTGAAGGAGCTGCAAAGCTCCACAGCGGAGATTGGAGTATCTGTCCATAGGACCACTAAGCTGAAACACTCCACAGAGCTGGGCTTTATGGAAGAGTGGCCAGAAAAAAAGCCGTTGCTTATTAAAGAAAAAAATAAGCAAACACGTTTGGTGTTCGCCAAAATGCATGTGGGAGACTCCCCAAACATATGGAAGAAGGTACTCTGGTCAGATGAGACTAAAATTTAGGAAAACGCTATGTCTGGCGCAAACCCAACACCACTCATCATCCCCACAGTGAAGCATGGTGGTGGCAGCATCATGCTGTGGGGATGTTTTTCATAGACAGGGCCTGGGAAACTGGTCAGAATTGAAGGAATGATGGATTGTGCTAAATACAGGGAAATTCTTGAGGGAAACCTGTTTCAGTCTTCCAGAGATTTGAGAACTGATCCAACTTGAACCCATCCAACTTGGGATGGAGGTTCACCTTCCAGCAGGACAATGACCCTAAGCATACTGCTAAAGCAACACTTGAGTGGTTTAAGGGAAAACATTTTAATGTCTTAGAATGGCCTAGTCAAAGCCCAGACCTCAATCCAATTGAGAATCTGTGGTATGACTTAAAGATTGCTGTACACCAGCGGAACCTATCCAACTTGAGGGAGCTGGAGCAGTTTTGCCTTGAAGAATGGGCAAAAATCCCAGTGGCTAGATGTGCCAAGCTTATAGAGACATACCCCAAGAGACTTGCAGCTGTAATTGCTGCAAAAGGTGCTCTACAAAGTATTGGCTTTGGGGGGTCAATAGTTGTGCACGCTCAAGTTTTCATTTTTTTGGTCTTATTTCTTGTTTGTTACACACAAAAAATATTTTGCATCTTCAAAGTGGTAGGCACGTTGTGTAAATCAAATGACACAAATCCCCCCCAAAATCTATTTTAATTCCAGGTTGTAAGGCGAACAAAATAGGAAAAAATTGAAGGGGGGTGAATACTTTCGCAGGCCACTGTATATATATATATATATATATATACAGTATATACACACTGCTGTTGGCTTGGTGGGTGGCCAAAAACTCCCATTAGCTTTAGGTGGGCCACACCGGAAAAAGGTTCGGGAACCATTGCTGTTTTCAACATGTTTAACGGAAATGGACCTGAAATGTTCTCACAATTGTAAAGATAAGTTTCTAATCACATACAGCTGTGCATGAACAATAATCATTATCACAACATTCACATTCACACATAGGCGTATCCATACACACAAACCGAACACACACACCCACACTAAAACACACTCTCACCGACAGAGAGAGATTATGCTAATTCCTATGACTAAACATCACTTTCTTGGGGGATAAACAGCTTTAACAGAGAGAAACAGGCAAATCTCCCCCACCGACAACCAGAGACACACTGCAGTCCTGTCAACCTCCACATCCCTGCTATCTCTATCACTAAAACAGGCCCTTGGTCTGTTTAACTCTGTCTGTCTGTTCATTGGCTCATTAAGCAGCCTGATGGCTGAGACCTTGTCAGCTCGTGGGTCAATTACCATATCTGAGCCTGCCAGATACCTCCATACAAGCTGGGTGCAGTAGCTACAGTACCTACTGTATGTTCTGCATATCTAGCTACATGCAACTCATGCAGATTATCATTTATTATGCAGTATTCCTACTGCCAGAAACCTGGATCCATGCTGGAGGCAGCAGAGTACACGGAGCACAATTAAATAGAATACAGTATGTAGTACATACTGTATTCTAGATACGACTGGCTACATGCAGTTCATGAGGATGGTGATCTGTTTGGCAGTACTCCTACTGACTCAATGAGTAAGAGTAGTCAGATAGACTAGTGAAAAATAGTGTATTTTAATAACATGTTTATGCAATATTCTGGTATGTTTGTGATAATAGATGTATCCATCTATCAATCCACCCCCCACACATCACTCACTCTCTCTGGTTTCCACCAGTTACCACAGCCACAAAGTCAAAATGGCTATGTCGTAGAAATTCGTGAAAACTAAAATGTAATTTAAGGTTAGGGTTAGGCACAAGGTTAGCAGTGTGGTCAAGGTTAGGGTTAAGGTTAGGTTTAAAATCACATTTTAAGAAGATAAATGGTTGAAATAGGCAGGGTTTATGACTTTGTGGCTGTGGTAACTAGTGACGAACCCTCTCTCTCTCCCTCCATGTTTTTAATAACCAAGATGGCACCGGGCCCTGTCTCTCTCTGTCTCTGTCCCTCTCTCTATCATTGCCTCCCTCCCACCCGCGCCCTCCATTTTAGTTTTACAGTAGAGGCTCAGTCAGTCCTGTTCTGTTCTGCCTGTCTGTCGTGTCTCTCAGGGGAGTTAATAAGATGTCCAGGCTGAGCTGAGCGGCCGCCATACTCCTCAGAGCTCTCGTCTACATCCCAAATGGCACCCTATTGCCTATGTAGTGCACTACCGTTGACCAAAGCTCTATGGGCCCTTGTCAAAATGTCAAAAGTAGTGCATTATATAGGGAATAGGGTGCCATTTGTGAAGCAGGCCTCCCCTCATTCCTGAGCAAATGAACGATTAAAAACCCATCAAGCGAGCCACACAGTGAAACCTGAGATGCTTCTGACGGGAGCAACAGCAGCCAATGGAGGAGGGGAGAAGAGATGGAAGAAAGAACAATAGAAGCTCCCTGACAACAGAGACGGCCTTGATCATCTTCACTCACTTTCATGTCATTATTAAGACACATCTCAAGCTTTTCAGGAAGATGAGGACTATTTATCAGATAGGCACTGCAATAACCGAAAAGTCACTGGGTTAAATGCGGAAGACACATTTCGGTTGAATGCATTCAGTTGTGCAACTGACTAGGTATCCCCTTTCCTTTATTTGCAATGTGTAGGCAGAGCCTACTTCATTCATTAGTGCTTTTGGCCCCTGCTGTCCAGATCATGCAGGCTAGATTTAGATTATTCTCATTGTAAAACCTCTGTCATCGATATTCTGTGTATTAATTCCTTGGTATAACATGTGTATGTTTACCCAGCTCCGTCCCTCCTGAGTACACACACTGTCATGGCCACATACACTGTCATGGCGACACCTGGCTAGGCCTGGTCACATGATCCCTGTCCTCTCCTCTGAGATCTAATTATCCCTGGCGCTGCTGGCTACATGGTCTCGCATAAATTAACAACCACACTGATGTCATTGTAGCCTGGTCCCAGATCTGTTTGTGCACTTGCCAACTCCATTGCTGTCATTGTCAAGGCAAACATGAAAGCAGGAGCAGACTGGCACCCAGGCTAACATCATTGTAACCGCAGGAAAAAATTATAATAATACGTAAATACTCATTAGAGGTGCACTAAAGTGTATGATTATATTTAGATACCATGTGTTTGATGTATTTGACACCATTCCACTCATTTCGCTCCAGCCATTCCCACGAGCCCGTTCTCCCCAATTAAGGTGCCACCAACTTCCTGTGTCATGCACCCATCTTGAGCAATTCTACTAGTAACGAACCATTGGTTCCTGATGGAGATGAGAGATTTGTGACGCCAAAATGAGTTTTGCCTTGAGGGACAGAAAAGATGTGAATCGAATTGAAAGCCAAAGTAATGACGTAGAAAAACATACATTGTGCTCGATGGTTCTGTCCTGTCTGTCAGTGAGAGGGAGACTGAGAGAGTGTTTGTGTGTGTGTGTGTGTGTGCATGAGTGTGTGTTTTTGCAGCAGCACAAGTGTAGGTTGCGTGCATGTCCGTGCTCTCTGTTGTTAGTGTGTGTGTGTCCTTGCGGCTGTGCGTGTGCAGTGTGTGCGTGTCCGTGCGCACTTGTGGGCAAGTGTGTGTGTGTCTGTGACAAATTAAAGAGCTGCCAAAGATAACAGACTGACAAATCGCCCCCGTCCTCACAACGGCCAGACATCTCAGCCAGCCTGGTGCATACCAACTACCATCAGACTGAATAATGGTTATCATACTGTCTTTTTATGATACACTAAAATGGTTCACAAAAGTGGAATGCTCCGACATACAGTGAATCACATACATAAAGCAGGCAGGCAGACATCGAGGTATTCAATTACTGTTCGAGTGACCTAAGCGACTTTGAGCGTGGTATGATCGCCGGTGCCAGGCACGCCGGATCCAGTATCTCAGAAACGTCCGCCCTCCTGGGCACGACAGTGTCTAGGGTTTCTCAAGAGTGGTGCGACAAACAAAAATCCAATCCAGTCTCAGTACCGTGGGCGAAAACAGTTTGTTGATGAGAGAGGTCGAAGGAGAATGGCAAGAATCGTGCAAGCTAACATGGGGGGCGACAAACAGAAAAATAACGGCGCAGTACAACAGTGGTGTGCAGAACGGCATCTCGGGAACTCAAACATCGTTGGTCCTTGTCACGGATGGGCTATTGCTGCAGACAACCACAATGGGTTCCACTCCTAACAGCTAAAATCAAGAAGAAGGGGCTCCAGTGGGCACGCGATCACCAACACTGGACAATTAAGGAGTGGAAAAGCATCGCCTTGTCCGACGAATCCCGGTTCCTGTTGCATCATACTGATGGCAGAGTCAGGATTTGGCGTAAGCAGCATGAGTCCATGGACCCACCCTGCCTGGCGTCAACGGTACAGGCTGGTGGCGGTGGTGTACCGCCATCGAATCTGCAGCAACTGCATGATGCCATCCCGTCAGCATGGTCCAACATCCCCGTGGAACGTTTCCGACTTGTAGAATCCTTGCCCCAAAGAATTCAAGCTGTTCTGGAGGTAAAGGGGGGTTCCAACCCAGTAGTAGATAAGTGTACCTAATAAAGTTGTTGGTGAATGTATACATAATTACACAATCATAAGCTTCCTATTCCATCTGTAGCTTTTGGCTGCCTGAATAAATAATTAACTTAGGTTATTTAAGAACTCATAATGGTAAAATAGGAAATAGGAACTCAATGTTATTCGTTAACTAATTAATAAGTGCTTATAGCATACTATATGTTGATGATTATGTAAAACATGTATGTTTATTAATATGTCGTTGTAATAAGCCTATATACTATCATTGTAGCCTATAACAATGTTGGAAAATATTTGTTTCATTTGGTTTTGTATTCAGTTAGCACAGTTCTTATTCATTCTTAAGATCTCATTTTAGAAGTGATGTTCTCTACCCTGACACTTGTTTAAACCATGCCGGATGGAATTACCACGTTTTCACCCGTGGTTGAAAATATCAATTCATAATCGCAATATCTGGCCCCCACCACTCTTGCAGGACCCAAATCGTCTCCATCCTTCTGACCTGTAGTCGTGAGAGGTGATGTTATGCAAATAGAGTCATAACCTTTGAAATCTGCCCAGCCCACACAGATAGGGATATGAAATAATCATGTACAGACAGACCATAGTAGACAGCAGTAGCCATAATCCATACCTGATAGTGATACAGTTGAGGTCAAAGCATTAACATGGACAGATTTCATCAAAACAAGTCATTACTGTCTGGATACTGATTAATTTTCTCTTTTCTTCTAGGTCTCGGCAGCCATCCAGGAGACATTAATGAGTTTACTAGCCTTACTCTTGAGCCAAAAAGGGATTCTCAATCAGAAAGAGGATTTTCTTTTCTTTGTACAACGGAAATAGCCTGGTTCTACAGCCCAAAACCAAAGAAGCTTATTCTCTTTCCCAAAACTGCCCTTGCCCAAAACAACAGGCAAATTCATCAGCATTCTTTAGAACGTTCTAGAATATTCTTGCCAACCACAGCCTTCATTCCACGTCTGATGAGACAGTCTGCAAGTTTCTATCATGTCAGCCATCTTGTCACTCAATCTCCCTGCCCTTTATAACTTCTGCCACTCGGTGACACAGCAGCAACAGCACCTCAGTGCAACCACTTCGCCACTTCCACTTTAGAGCGTTTCACAGTGGCTTGCAAATCAACACATTAACATATACATTGCTTCTTCAACAGAGCTAGAATAAAGATCTGATAGGAAGAATATTGCAAAATGAAAAATCCTAATGTAACAGTAGATAGGGAAAGAGGGGAGATGGTAGAACGGAGAGGAGAGGGAGAAAGGGGAGAGAGGGAAAAGAGAGGGAGGGAGGAGAAAAAAGGAGAGGGGAGGTGGAAGTGATAGAAAGAGGAGAGAGGGGAGAGAGAAATAACAGGAGAGGAGAGAAGACAGGAGAAAAACATGAATGAAAGAACATGAAAGGACAGGGTGGAGAGGAGGGGAGGAAAAAAACAGAGAGAGAAAGGTAGATAAAAGAGAGAGAAATGGGATAGAGAGGTAAAGGAGAGGTATATTGAAGCAGTGTGCATTATTCATCTGTGCTGACACATCACAATCTCTGATTCATCTGGTGAAGGGCATCAATCAAGTTCCAACCCATCTGACAGCTTTCACTCATCCACAGTACACTCCAGACCCCACACTCCTCTACTCATTCTCTCCTCTGTTCTCCTCTCCTCTCTTCTAATCTACCAAGGAGGTCCTGTAGAGCTGTGTAAAAACTATAAAAGTATTGTATGGTGTGCTTATAAACCCCATTTTTGGATGAGGTATAGAGGTTCTGAGCATATAAACTACGTCTAAGGTTCTGGTCGCTGGATCTGACTGGAAACAAACCTGCAAACTATTTGCTCCATGTACAGGAGAACTGACTGCAGTGCCGTTGGATTAACCCACATGGCAGTGGTCATTGTGATATACACTACCGTTCAAAAGTTTGGGGTCACTTAGAAATGTCCCTGTTTTTGAAAGAAAAGCACATTTTTTGGTCCATTAAAATAACATAAAATTGATCAGAAATACAGTGTAGACATTGTTAATGTTGTAAATGACTATTGTAGTTGGAAATGGCAGATTTTTTATGGAATATCTACATAGGCGTACAGAGGCCCATTATCAGCAACCATCACTCCTGTGTTCCAATGGTACGTTGTGTTAGCTAATCCAAGTTTATCATTTTAAAAGGCTAATTGATCGTTAGAAAACCATTTTGCAATTACGTTAGCACAGCTGAAAACTGTTGTTATGATTAAAGAAGCAATAAAACTGTACTTCTTTAGACTAGTTGAGTATCTGGAGCATCAGCATTTGTGGGTTCGTTTGCAGGCTCAAAATGGCCAGAAACAAAGAACTTTCTTCTGAAACTCGTCAGTCTATTCTTGTTCTGAGAAATGAAGGCTATTCCATGCGAGAAATTGCCAAGAAACTGAAGATCTCGTACAACGCTGTGTACTACTCCCTTCACAGAACAGTGCAAACTGGCTCTAACCAGAGTAGAAAGAGGAGTGGGAGGACCCGGTGCACAACTGAGCAAGAGGACAAGTACATTAGAGTGTCTAGTTTGAGAAACAGACACCTCACAAGTCCTCAACTGGCAGCTTCATTAAATAGTACCCGCAAAACACAAGTCTCAACAGTGAAGAGGTGACTCCGGGATGTGGCCTTCTAGGCAGAGTTGTAAAGAAAAAGCCATATCTCAGACTGGCCAATAAAAATAAAAGATTAAGATGGGCAAAAGAACACAGACACTGGACAGAGGAACTCTGCCTAGAAGGCCAGCATCCTGGAGTCGCCTCTTCACTGTTGACGTTGAGACTGGTGTTTTGCGGGTACTATTTAATGAAGCTGCCAGTCCATTAAAAATCTGCCGTTACCAGCTACAATAGTCATTTACAACATTAACAATGTCTACACTGTGTTTCTGATCAATTTGATGTCATTTTAATGGACCAAAAAAAATGTTGCTTTTCTTTCAAAAACAAGGACATTTCTAAGTGACCCCAAAACTTTTGAACGGTAGTGTAATATGCCAAGAGCATGATTGCTACAATATTGAAAGATGCAACAAAAGATTCCTCTGAGTCTGGATGGTACTGTGGATAAACTGTTTAACAGACAAGTAACATCTTATTATAGCCTTTTGACTCACGCACCCTCACGCTGGTGCCCCTGACATGCACAAGGCCTGGGGTGGCAGATAACCAGGAACATGGGCCTCTGACTAACCAGCAGCAGCCCACAGGACTTAAAGACACAACATGAGGAGGAAGAATAGAAATAGAAGCGTGTGCTCAGCTGTTTTAAATCAACGCTGCCCGCCAGGATCTGGGGAGACACAGCAGCAGAAAGTGCACTCTGACCTGAAATCCAACTTTCCACAGGGCTCACTCATCACTTCAACGTTGACATGACCTTGATGCGTATCTGATAGTGCTGATGACGACGTGAAAGAGATTGAAGCCAAGTGATGGAGAGAAAACTCAAATTGGAAATGGATTACTGCAAATCCAATCCTATCTGTTTGGTATGTAGCGTGTTGCTTCTCAGGTTTCTTGCACAGGATCGGTTAATATTTTATACTGAGGACTACCGAGAACCAAACCCAAGTTCTTCAGAACCAATCTAAGACCCAGGCCTACCCAGAGGCATTGGTTTCACCAGCTGTATCTGTCTACCCATAAAAAAAGTCACCAAAAACCAATCTGGGAGAGAGATGGTTCATGGGAGAAAGCTCCTACTAGAAGTGCAGTACACAGAGTTCTAACATGTAACCTCACTGTAACTGTAAAGATACTTCTCTGTATTGCTGTCGAAGTAGGTTAACTTTGTGCGGCTGATGATGTCTTCATCTCTTTACAGGGAAATTGTGAAAAAAAGATTGAGAAAAAAAAGCCTAAATATATAGCTGGTCATAGTGTCTCATTTGCCAGATCTAAATATTTAGTAGACATCTATCAGTTTAAAATGAAAATCTAATTCAGAATATGAATGGGTGCATGGGTGTGAATTTGAACCAATTAGACATGTGGAAAGTGGTTGGAATGAACAGCAGCCTACATATGATGCCCCTCAAGGGATGAAGAGACCATCTGTTTTAAGAGAAAGGAAGGGGGGAAAAACAATTAAGCCTAAACTTGGATTTGATATGATAGGATCTCTCCAAACTGCTGCCTGAAGGCCTGGTGGTTGCATTGTCTGTAAGGAATTAAAACACCAAAAAAAGCATGGTGGCTAGATAAGTAATCAAGGTGCGCTTGTTTTTGTCAATGCAAGCACACCCTGCGAAAATGTGTCAAGGTAAATCGATGCCAGCATTATATTTCAGAAGCATAGATGCTTCCTGAAAGTGTGCTCGCATTTTTCTGGCCTTATAGGATTTTTAAATGGGTCAACACATCATATTAACATGTGTTAAAAAATCTGTGAATATTTAATGTTTTTTTTCTCCAACAATGCTAATGGGAGAAGCAGGTGCCTAATAGGCGAAGCGACCCAATAGTCTGTAGAGTAATCTAAATAGACTATCCGCCCCGCCACCTGGTGTCATGTCATCGCCCGATTTATGGCAATTGGGTGAACTGACGCTCGATATATGCCTATAAAGGACAACAACAAAACACTAGCATAATATAGGCGCGATTGGTTATTAAGAATAAATAAAGAATACATACGATGACAGACGTGCCGGAAGCACCGGCTGGTGTCAAAACAAACTGATGAGGAACAAAGGGGCGACATATCGCCAACCAGCGAGGGGTCCCTAATAAAGCCTCTCCGGTGAACAATGAGGCGCAGGAGAGAAACTGGGTGGCAAGAAGGCTTGGTACCGCCGACGACAACCTGCAAATGATATTATTCTCAACCAGAAAACCTAAGCTCAACAGTTGCATGCAAAGTCTAAAGTAACCCAAAACAACACAAAACATAGTATTATTGTTTGAAGGAGAAATTATCCAAATTGACCCATATGTTTAAAATAGAGTCTGTAAACAGCAGCCGAGCACACGACAGCCAAACTGCCTACCGAGCTACACCGATCAGGGCGCGGTGTTTAATAATAAATAAAGGAAACGAATCCCTCGTGCATATGGCAAAACAACCTATTTTTAATCGATTTCATATTTACCTTTATGGAGAAAGTGAGTGCTCCGTCTTGTTTTTGATCGGATAAATTAATGTGCATGGACTTGCAGCTGGCAGCTTCCCTTTAACCCCCGACAGAAATAATAATCCCATTTGACAGGAGAGATCCTCTGAAAGGTTAGATTTTTCGGCAGTGAACGCATGCATCGCCGGAGTCCTCGGCTGTCCTCTCGCCTCCTCAGAAGCCTTGCAGGACCACTATTCTGCGCCCGTGTTTGGGGGGACCATCTCCGGTCGAGCGGGTTGAGACACTGCTGGTTGTCAATTGATACTCACTGTCTTCCTCCTCAATGCCCTTCCTCCCTCTCCCCCCTCTCTCCTGCTCGCTCTCTCACACACGGATGAGCTCCCCCTCCCTCCCATCGTGACGTGATGGAGTCAAGATCTCCAATAGCAACCGCATCCCCCTCATCACCCAAACCTTTTTGTCATCTCAGTGGACCGCTGACTGGTGCTAAAGAGATGACTGCTGTTGCTGAGGTAGCCTGTCTACTGTAACGTGTATGTTAGAGTGAGCTCTACATGTCATGATGGACTAGATGAGATTATATAATAATAAGAACAAGGGAGATATTCAGAACTTAATTTAAGAATCATTAGAGTTACATTCATTGGAGTAGCATTCAAACTGTCTCATTAGAACAACTCACCTCTCCACTGCAAATCATCCGCAGGTCGTTTCTTTTTTTTGTTGCAAAAGTAGGTCCTTTTGAACTATGAAAATATGCATAGAAGTAGCCTAAGTGTTTTTATAGAATTGAATATTCAGAGTCAGATATATAACACTCAAACCTATAAACATATTGCCTTCATAAAAAAAGAGAATAAGTGTTGTCTCGTCTTGACACTGGGCCAGAGGAGACGCAGAGAACCAGGTGGATGTTGAATCTCGTTAACCCAAAAATAAAGTCTCATGTAATTGGTCAGCTGCTCGATTAAGTTCTGGGTCCATACTTGTTGAGAAAATGGATCAAGATATGCTAGATCGAGGAACTGGGACCGGAACGAGGAGCTTCACCCTCTCTATCTTTGCAAATGATGGGCTGAATGTCCCCTCCTCTTCCGAAATTCGAGAGACGCTAACACCTGCGAAATTGTAATTTGTCCAAACAACCAGAGACGAAAAACCCAAACACCGGAATTTACTGCTGCTCGTTAGCCCACGGATCCCATTCCTTCCCGACATATTATACGACACCAGGCTTGTTTATGTAGATCTATCCACTAGAGGGAGCGCAAACCTTTCCCGACTTTAGCTGTTTACACGCATACAAACACGCACACAACCTTTCAGTTCATGATATGAGTGAGATGCGGAGCACACACACATATTCAAACCTGCATGCTCTGACACAGAATCAACCCAACTAACACACACCTTGTCTTTTCTCCATCATCTAAGCATAATCTGCTTTCACCAGACCAATTCTTTATTTGTGTTTATCTCTTCACCTAACCATAATGTATCCATGTAGTCTCTTTAATGTCAGGGGTAGAAGGTAATTAGATGAAGAGGGGTTTAGGGGAGCCCTTGCCAATGCCATATTGCTATCTATCCAGTTCCTTCAGGTCTGCTAACACAGCAAGCTTGGGGGCTAGTGGAGGTGGTAGGGGCTAGGGCAGGTGGTACCGGTTGGTTTTTGGACCAGGTCTCTTGTCTGGCATGACTGAATATGACCATCTGAGCTGCTCTCGAACAAAGGAGGCTAAGCTGTATTTCCTTTGTTACTGCTGACACCTTGCGGGTGAAAAGAGAAGTACCACTGTAGTTACATCAGCTTTCCATATTGTCTTACATTAGTCAGTAGTGCTGTACGTTCATAACGTATACAGTATAATGAATCAAACGAATGCCATTCTAACACATGTAATAGAGAAACGTGTCTGCTCTATATATAATGTACGAAGTGTATACCTATTGCCTATAAACAGAAAGGTTTAATCAGAGGTCTGATATGGGTTGTTCCACGAAATGAGTACCTTTTGCATCCCTATTTTAAGTAGAAATTGTGCACCAATATTACTTTTAAAAGCCTGTTATATTAATTGAAGTCGTATTTAATATAGACCACAAGCAAAATGCAATATTTTTGATTATTGTGGCAAAGACAAAAGTGGTCTGTGCGCTCTCTGCGACTAGGAATACTTTAGCCCAATTAACGTCAAGTTTTCTCCAAGTTTTCACCATCACTACCCACATTTCTATGCACAGTTTTTATGCGAGTAAAGTATTTTTTTGGTATTTTATTCCACATCCCCATATGCTGCTGTCAAGGCTGAAGCTACTCTTCATGCAGTCCAATCACAATTACATTCAATAAAACAATATATAACACATTATTACACACTACTCTACCATAACATATCTGCAATACAAAATCAATACAGCAAAATAACAATATTTAAAATGTATGTGTGTGCAGTGGAGGAAAAAGTACCCAATTGTCATACTTGAGTAAAAGTAGAGGTTCTTTAATAGAAAGTTACTCAGGTAAAAGTGAAAGTCACCCAGTAAAATACTACTTGAGTAAAAGTCTAAAAGTATTTGTTTCTAAATATAAATGTAACTGCTCAAATATACTTAAGTATCAAAAGTAAAAGTATAAATCATTTCAAATTCCTTATATTAAGCAAAGCAGACGGCACCATTTTCATGTTTTGAAAATGTATGGACAGCCACGGGCACACTCCAATACTCAGACATCATTTACCTAAGATGCCTTTGTGTTTAGTGAGTCCACCATATAAGAGGCAGTAGGGATGACCACTTGTTCTCTTGATAAGTGTGTGAATTGGACAATTTTCCTGTCCTGCTAAGCCTTCAAAATGTAACAAGTACATTTGGATGTCAGGGTAAATGTAAAGAATACAAAAGTACATCATTTTCTTTAGGAATGTAGTGGAGTAAAAGTACAAGTTGTCAAAAATATAAATGCTTAAGTAAAGTACAGATACCCCAAAAAGCTACTTAAGTAGTACTTTACACTGCCGTGTGCGTGTAGTGTGTGCTAGCATGTGTTTGTGAATGCTGTGTGTGTGTGTGTGTGTGTGTGTGTGTGTGTGTGTGTGTGTGTGTGTGTGTGTGTGTGTGTGTGTGTGTGTGTGTGTGTGTGTCTGCGTGTCTCGTCACAGTCCACGCTGTTCCATAAATTGTAGTTTTATCTGTTTTTGAAATCTGATTTTACTGCTTGACGAAGCTACATGATTTGGAATAGATTTCCATGTATTTATGGCTTTATGTAGTGCTTTGCATTTCCCGTAGTCTGTTCTGGACTGTGAAGAAACCTCTGGTGGCATGTCTTGTGGGGTATGTATGGGTGTCTGAGCTGTGCGCTGGTCGCTTCAACAGACAGATTGGTGATTTTAACATGTCAATAACTCTCACAAAGACAAGCAGGCTCCACCCTGAGCCAGGAGAGTTGCTGGCTCTCCGTGTACATCTAAGGGCCAGCCGTGCTGTTCTGTTCTGGGCCAATTGTAATTTACCTGTGTCCCTCTTTGTGGCACTTGACCATATGACTGGACAGTAGTCCAGGTGCGACAAAACTAGGGACAGAAGTACCTTTTTTTCATAACAATGTCGAGAAAGCAGAGCTGCACTTTATTATGGACAGACTTCTCCCCATCTTAGCCACCGTTGCAGCATTATGTTTTGACCATCAGTTTACAATCCAGGGTTACTCCAAGCAGTTCAGTCTCCTCAACTTGATACTTTCCCACGTTATTCATTACATTATTTAGTTGAGGTTTAGGGTTTAGTGAATCCTTTTTCCCAAATACAATGCTTTAAGTTTTTTAAATATTAAGGACCAACTTATTTATTGCCATACTGAAACTCGTTGTTTAAGTGTTGCAATGATTTGACTTGCTGTGGTAGCTGATGTGTACAGTGTTGAGTCATCAGCATACAGTACATAGACACACAGGCTTTACTCAGTGCCAGTGGCAGGTCATTAGTGAAGATTGAATGAAGTAAAGGGTCCTAGGGAATGCCTGACTCTACCTGGATTATGTTGGAGAGACTTCCAATAAAGAACACCCTCTGTGTTCTGTTAGACAGGTAACTCTCGATCCACAATATAGGAGGGGGATGTAAAGCCATAATACATACGTTTTTCCAGCATCAGATTATGATCGATAATGTCGAAAGCTGCACCGAAGTCTAACCAAACAGCTCCCACAAGCTTAGCAATTTCTCTAAGCCAATCATCAGTCATTTGTGTAGGCTAAGTGCCTCAGGCCTCCATTTGGAACACCTTTCCCTATAAGCATGTTGAAAGTCTGTTGTTAATTTAGTTACTGTGAAATAGCATTGTATCTGGTCAAACACAATTTTTTCCAAAAGTTTAGTAAGGGTTGGTAACAGACTGATTGGTCAGCTATTTGAGCCGTGCTTTGCTATTCTTGGGTAGCAGAAGGACTTTAGCATCCCTCCAGGCCTGAGGACACACACTTTCCTGTGGGCTTAGATTGCCATCTCTTCAAAGTCATATCGTATAAAAAAAAAAATCACAACAGCTGTGATGGAAATTGGAAGTTTCGGTGTAATTTTATAAATGCCGACAGATAATTTGTTGGTTCAACATGGTGGGATCTTTTTGTGTCGGTAAAATTAATCATGAGGGAAATGGCGGTGGAAACGCCTTTATGCACAAATATTGATATAATAACCATCATATCGAAGTAAATGTGGAGTCACGCGATGATATGGTGTGTGGTCCTCCAAATACGACTCAGGAAACCATGTAGTTTATTAAGCTACAGATTAAATAAGTTATGAACTTCACAGGGTAGTGAGTGCACAGTGGTGAGCTTGATGCTGCTTTCCAATTAACATAGAGTGTTCTGGTGACATGATGATCAATACTTGACTGCCGTTTGATAAAAACAAATATTCCCGCTTATCCATAATAAACTCATCATGTAGACTAGACCAGCCGTTCGCAACCTTTTTTGGTTACAGTAACACCAACTGAATTTTGCTCTTCCCGGTGTACCCTGACGTACCCGCTCATGTCTATTTGACCAGTAAGCCTATGGTCTCATAAGTCTTCTCAAGTACCCCCTGTGGATTGACCAAGTACCCATATGGCTCCCAGTACCCCTGGTTGGGAAGCACTGGGCTAGACAATCTGCACAGTCTACCCACACTATATCTGCACGCTGTTGGCTAGAGCGCAGGTGACAAGACCAGAGTAGGCACATTTTCTATTTCGTTTTTTTTATTTATGAAAAACTATAGGTAGAATTGAAAATGTGATGGAAACATATTGAACTTTAGATTTGTATTAGGTACATGAAAAATGTCCCGAAAAAGTACATTTTGTGTGCACTACGTCATCACGCACAGATTTTTATCCGCAACAAGTCCATTTCGTGGAAACACACCACTGGTGGGAAAATGTGTAAAGCCTTAGTTAATTTGTTTAGCTTAAAAAAGTTTTTTCTCTAGATTATTTCATGTGATTAGTGATTCATTTTAAGGAAAACAAAAAAAAACTGTCCCTAATTTTAAAGTCAACCCTGTTACGTGAACTAACCTCTCGTTTCAACATGGTAAAACTCTTCCTTTAAAACATTTTTTTCCCAAAAGGAACATTGAATATCTAATAGTCAAATCATTGTAAAATCAGGTGAGCTGGTTAAATATTTTTTGACAATTTTCAGGTGTTTTGTGGTGGAAAACTGCATGGGTTCAAGCAGAACAAGTCAACCCTGTTACCCATAAACAGACAGATCAACCCTGTCACAGTCAACCATGTTACTTCATTTAGACAATTACTATTGTCATTTTTGAATTAACCTCTTGAGATGGGAAAATGTTTTTTAATAAGTTAAACATTAGCTCTTCATGACAGAATGTTAAAGTTAGTTACACTATACCCAAAAGGGACTCATATACCGATAGACTTGATGGAATGTATGACAAGATATCAGCCTCGTATCTTTTACTCAAGACGAAGGCCCTCTACAAAACAGTCCCGTCCCACAGCCACTGGTGGAGCGTCAGTCAGGCAAGTGAGACTACCTATAACAGTAACCTTCCAGGCTACTGCTGTTTCCTAAACGGGGTCTGAGCACATATGCAGTATGTCCAGTCATAAATCGAAACCCTAGCTAGCCCTTCTCCTAAGCCAAAAGGGAGTCAGCAGGTTCGGGGGGAATTCCTTTCCAGATCAGCTCAACTCAGGAGGTGCATGCAAATTCCCAATTCCTTACTGACTGAATTTAACTTGAATATATTGTAACCCTAGGTGTCAGGAATAGGCCTATGGTGGAAACACCTTGCATACCAGAGAGCTAGCTGCAGGAGCAATTAGCATATTGTTTGCCTCGGATTCCTTTCCTTTCTCTGCTTTCTAGGGGTTGACTGGCCCAGATAGGTCTATGGGCAGAGAAGAGCATCAGCTACAGTATCTTGCTTCTACCTGTCCAGTTCCATTTGATCTGCAGACGCCACAGGGGAGCAGGGAGTCAGGGACTGGGGGTTGTTGTTTCAGGCTGGGGTTTATTGACACACCTGTGACCTCTCGAAAGTTCAACTCCATGGCCTCTGACCTTTCAAAGAAAACAGATACTAACTGTGAATTTAACAACAACAATAACCGTTTAACACTGAATAACAATAATAAATCACTAACATGAGGGATAGCCCCATAGCGATTCAACTGTAGGCAGTGGAAGCACAGAGTAAAACATGGCAGTATCATAAATGTGATGATCAATAATCAGAAGTTTCAATAGGCTAATGTGCAGTAGAGTCAAACATAGATATTTACAAAATTGGTTCAACGAAGGACCAAACTCATTGGAGTGGTTCCAGGACACTGTCCCTGCCAGTCATCCAGTGACCTGACTGACTGTGTGTATTACCTTAGTGTAAGCCTGTTTACAGGGGAGAGACTGGGGTGAAAGGACCCTAAAATAGCAGGGGAAATGGCCCGGTCTCCACCACTGCCCCGCAGTGACGTTGATTGCACTCTATTTATACTTTAAGAGCCCACCGAAAGATCAAGATTTTTACACCTCACGTTCTGTAACCACAGAGAGTAAGAAAGGGAGAACAAAGAGTATGTTCTGTTTGTCACTTAAGGGAAAAAAAATACAAGTAATAAAATATAAGGGATACAGTCTCGTTTTTACTGGAATTTTAGAAACATAATAGAAATATAGAGGTACTTTAACGCCTAAAAACCACAGGCATTGGACTGCGGTGACAACCAAAATATGACACTCGGGTCATTTGCAAAGTGCTGTGGAAAAGGGGGGGGGGTAAATTTAGTCAGGTGTTATTCCTTACCATGTGACCTGACCAAGGGGAAATGCCTAGGACACCTGGCAATAGACTATACCTAGAGCCCTGATTTTTTCCTGGCCCGTAGAAATAACCAAACCAGCACGGAAGGCTCAGAGCTCAAACTTGAATCCGCATCAGTTAAAGGCCCAATGCAGCCATTTTTAACTCAATATCAAATCATTTCAGGATAAAAATTAAGTACCTTACTGTGATAGTTTTCAATTAAAACGGTAAAAAATAAACAAAAATAGCTTCTTAGCAAAGAGCAATTTCTCAAGCAAGAATTTAGCTAGGACTATCTGGGAGTAGGGAGGGGAAAACTGAAAATTAACAATTATTTGCAGAGAGGTTTGGAAATCTTTCTTATTGGTCTAGTAATCAGAACTCCATCCCACCAAAATAAGAAGACATTTCAGGCGGTCTTTTCAAACAGCTCTTAGAGTAAAAGGGCATTATCCTTTTCATAATATTATTCCAACCACAGTGTGGGAAATATATAGAAAACACAGGTAAATCAAGTTTAACTGCACTGGGCCTTTAAGTTTAGGCACCTAGCTTTAATAAGCAAGCTGCATGGGAACCCGTCGAGCAGGGAGGGACAGTGTGTTCTTCCATCACACCTATTTCAATCCATCTAAGGGCCTCCGTAATATGAGTCAGTGTTATTAGTTAGTCCAGCTGTCTGTTACCCCTTCATATATACTCTACCCAGCCCTCTCACAGCAGAGCACTGGGGTGGTGCTAGTCTAGCCAGCCCTGTACATGCTCTACACAGTAGAGACAGGAACACAGTGAGGGTTAAAGGTGAGAGGAGATTACAGTCCACTGCTAATGAACAGCGGCTTGGGATTGTTCTAACAGTGTGAACTAAGCAGTTATCAGAAGCAATTAAAAATACCATAATTGAATTGGGACTGGAGTACTGTATCGCACTGAGATTTTGCACTCACGTCAGAGTTTGTAACATTAGCCTAACACCTAAAAGACTCCTATGAAAAATAAACCTCTTTTCTCAAAAGCTCAACAGGTACAACAACACCACAGTGACAGACAGAGAAAAGGAGAGGGAAGAGAGACACAAAGGAGATTCAAAGCATTCCCTAGGCAACACACAAACCCACTTGCTGCAGGGACACTGAATTTTATTCAAGTATCTCAACACAGTTCTGTTCTGAAGTTTTCATCATCAGTTAAATGAATCAATCAGTTGAGAGAGAGGCTGCGAGAGTCCATAGCCTGGATGTTGCACAGTGACACTTTAGGATTCAGGGAGGTTTTTCAAAGTGCATTCAATCAGGTGTTTTTCTTTGTTACATAAGGGACAAACAGGAAAAAAATAAAAGAAAGCATGTATGATAACACAAAACTGAAATTGTAAAAAAAAAAAAGACTAAAATGCTGGGTGCGATTTGTTCCTCATCCTTATCACCTGCATCTGTGGTTAATCGGATCACCCCTGGGTTTTGATATCGTCACACTTAGTGACTGCATAGACTCCCAATTGTTCTGCATGGACTGTAGATAGACTAGAATAGATGATCTGATACTGGGATCAACATAAACATTCACTCAGGAGGAGATGAAGAGCAATCTCCAGCTTTCCTCTCCCACTTTGTCCAAGTTGTCCAGAGGGAGACTTCAAGACATTGACCAGGTTGTAAAACACACACACACACAGTCTAAAAACACAGAGCTAATGAAGAGATGTAGGCTAGGCTAATACAAACTGTATCCTTATGAGAAAGTCTGCGTTCTACAGCTGTGAGTTGCTCCATTTGTAGTAAGCTAGCTCACTAGGTTCAGGCTAACCTGTAAGATTACACGTTTAGAGAAACGATATAAGGCTGAGTTTTGGCACAAAATGGGTTTTCAAACACTCCTTAAAATGTCAAGATATGGGGGGCGGAGGATTAAATAACGCTAAATGAATTATTTAAAAAAAAATACATCGATACCAGGCAGCCAAGCATACAATGTGTACTTCGTTTGTTCAAAGGAGGCTTCTGGATAACCTTGCAAAACAAGACCGATTTAACAAACAAGCTATCCTATTCACTCTTAAGCCTCTCATGCAGTTAACTGTCAATATTTGATCATGTACTATCAAGTAATACAGCTTCCATTCCCACCTTAAAACAAGCCACCACCCAATACATATATAGGCACTGCCATACTTTCCTTTCTGTGAGGAGTCTTCCTTGCTTATCAAGAGAAACAGGAGAAGAGAAAGCATCAAATCCTAAAATCAAGTCCAAATTTTTTTTTCTCCCTCACCTGCAAACAAATAGCAACCTAGCACTTAGAAAGTGTCCATGTCTTAATAACAGATAAGGGCAAATCCACAATAAAAGAGCAATGCTGAGACTCAGATTCTTCACTGTTCTTAAGAGTAAATATGTTCTTATAAAATGTTCTGTGGAAATTGTTAAAAGTATGCCTTGTGCAATTGCGTTATATGGATTGTTTAACTTTGTTATCATAGTTTTTTGTTTGACATACATTTTAAAAGTGAAAAATCTGAATCTCAGCATCACTCTGTTACCGTGGAATTGCCCATAACCTAGAGAGAGGACTGGCCGGATGCATCTAGCCACAGTTAAAATGCTCCCAGTCTGTTGTTAGTGTAACGTTTAGAAGCCAGGAGGATTATTGCTGCGATTTGGTCTGAGACAGAGCTAATAGTCTGGTGTTAGAAGGGGTACTGAGAGGGGAAAGGGGGTGGGCTGGGGTATGTTGACAATGAGGGGAGTCGGGTGGGACATGGGTGAGGTGGGGTGAAGGGGGTCATTGTTGGGTGGCTTAGAGGGGTCTGAGGGAGAGTGTGGGGACAGGGTGGGGATCTTAAGGGGGGGGGGGGGGGGGTCAGTGCAGCTCAATGAAGGTCTCCATCTCCTCTGAGATGAGGCCCTTGTAGGGCAGTCTGTGCCTCTCAATGGCGCGCGCCGCCAGGCACTGCAGAGTGACGTAGTTGAGGGGGTAGAGGGCCGGGTGTCCACTGCTCTGATCCTCCAGCAGCTCGTACGCCGTTTTCCTCTGGGCATTGGTGGCATCGAAGTGTGCCCCTGCCCTCACCAACAGCGCCATGATCTCCGGGCAACCGTTGCTGGCAGCGACGTGCAGGGGCGTGTTGTTGTCGCAGTCCCGGGAGTCCACGTCCGCTCCGCACTCCAGCAGCAGCGAGGCCACGGTCTGGGAGGGGAAGCGACCCACAGGGTAGCGGCCCACCGACGTGGTATCCTTGTCCACAGCCATATGCAGGGGGGTGAAGCCACTCCGTGCCCGCGGGTTCAACTTCAGGAGGCGGTACACCGTCTGCTTCTTCTGGTGCTCCTGCTCCGTGGTGCACTCAAGCTTCTCCAGCAGGAACACCAGGTGGAGGATGATGGACAGGGCCTTGGTGAACTGGGGGGCTTCGGGGGGGCTGTCCCTCTGGGCCACCGCCCTCTCCACTTCCCTCACACTCTTCCCCAACACCCCCATCAGGTCGTGGAAGGTGACGCGAGTGGCCAGTGTACCTTTGGCCCGGTCCTGCAGCACGAAGGAGAAGAGCTCAGCGAAGGACAGGAAGCTGCTGGCCGTCATGGGGCTGAGGGGGTCCAGGTTACTCTGCTGCATGTCCAGGGCGTACTTCCACAGGCTGATGCAGCGTTCAAAGTTACCAGAGTCGGCGTAGACGGCCCCTCTGTAGCGGATGTAGTAGGAGGTGTCGGGGTGCGAGGGCCCCAGGATTCTCTCACGGACCAGCAGGGCCTGCATCCGCATCTCGTCGGGGTCTGTGATCAGAGCCTCCAGCTCCTCGGCTGTGCTCACCTCTCGGGCACAGTCGTAGGCAGGGACAGGGGGACCCGGAGGGGGCTTGGCCAGGAGTCCCACCTTGTCAGCGGGTTGTCTCAGCTCCATGGCTCTCCTCCAGTATCTCATAGCCCCCAGGAGGTCTCGCTTCTTATCTACAAAGGTGGCCCCCAGGAGTTCGAGTGCATCAACGCGTTCTTCTCGTGAAGAGCGGGGCTGGTGGGCGAGGTACTCCACAATGTTGGTGTGCCCCGTGACGCTGGCAGCTAGAAGAGGGGTCATGCCATAGCCGTCCCTCTCCATGCGGGCATTACATTTCAGCAGCATCTTCATGATGTCCAGGCTACCGGACTCAGCGCAGTCGTGGAGAGCAGTGTTGCCTTTCACACTCTTACGGTTGACATCTGCACCACGCTCCAGGAGGAACTTTGCTATCTCTTTGTGGCCCTTGTAGCAGGAGATCATCAGGCAGGTATGGCCATGGCGGTTGGCTACCTCCATATCGGCTCGGTGCTCCACCAGGTAACGGACAATCTCCAGGTGACCATCGAAGCAGGCAGCGCGTAAGGGCGTTGAGTTGGTCAGCGTAGTGTTGTTGACAGAGGCACCGTGTTTGAGAAGTGTGCGGACGACAGGGAGGTGACCAGCCGCCGAAGCCGCCCATAGCGGGGGAGCCCCTTCAATCGTCTCGCCGTCAAAGTTCACCGAGCCTCCTAGTTCCACGTTAGCTTTGCAATGTTCAAGCAAATAGTCCACAACCTCTAAGTGTCCGTGTCGAGAAGCAATGAGGAGAGGTGTGCCTCCCTGCGTTTTCTCCTCGGCGAGAGCTTCCAACTCCTCCGGACTTTTGTTGCTCAGCAACTTCTGGATAAGTTTCAGCTTACCATCTCTGGCCGCGTTGAAAACCGCCGTCGTGATATCCATTTTAACGTATTTCGTCTCTCTCACTGGCCATCAACCCCCTAGCTACGTTTTTAGAAAAACAGGGAAGGGACAGTCTTTTCAAAATAAGAAAATAAACCCTGTCCGTAGTTCGGTTTCTCCCTGTCATTTTTCTGCCATTTTAAGGCTGCTGTCAAGATGGCGTTTGTGTTGTTTGACAGCTCTATGTTGACAATTTACGCTTAGCATCTTGGTTACTGTAGTCTTTAAGAAATCATTTCACTAAGGATGAAATGGCACTTTCCTTCTGATTATAAATATAATTCCCATGAGGCATTTCGTACACGTGAACTCAGCAATAGTTGAAACGGGAAGAGTAGTTTTTAGGCGAACGTGTGTTCCATTCACTGGAATGCAATACTAGCTTGTAGTTAAACGTATTTAAACTACAATCCCCAACCACCCCGAAACACAATGCGCAGGATCAACGCAACCCTCAAAACGAAAGTGGCAACACTTCTAATCTTACTGAAATATGAATGGTACTGTATTTCTGTTGCCTGGCTTTTAAGCATAACACCGTTCCCATATCTACACTGATACAAAACATATTTCAATAGAGTGAAAATAGTATCTTGTTCCGTCTGTCAGCGAGTATGAGGGTGTGCATTAGGCCCCCACAGATCATTCCCAAATACTTGTTTTTGTTAATTAACCATGACATGCAAATACAAAAAAAATATATATTTATAAATATATACCATCAATGCACGACACTAATGAAAAGCAGCGTGGCATAGTTTGGCTCTAATTTATTGATGAGTGGGTAGTAGATCCCTAGGCGGCACTATAGTCCATTTAAATCAAATAACTGGTGCCTGTATGACATAAATACTGTAGGTTGTTGGCTATTACCAGACTTATCCAGTCTGCGCATGCAGTGCAAAACAAGTTATGGAAAAAAAAACATGTTCTTATGTTTTCCAAGTTGTGCTATAACTGTGCCATAATAATCCCATAACATACTTTATTTTATGTTGAGAAATTGGTGCCACTGGCCCGTTGTAATGTAATGCATTGTAAACTGGTAGATAGTAAACAGCAGAGGGCAGCAAAAACACATTTATTCACAGCTGGGGTTAATGATCACTGCAGAAAGGATTTTGAGATGAGATTAAGGTACTATTAGAATATTTTATTGTAAAATTGAAAAAGGAGAAAGAGAAAAAAAGTCCCAGTAAGCAATCTGTATCATTCATATCTGAAGAAAAAAAAAACATGAAATAAAAATAAATATCATAATAATGATAGGTAATAATAAATAGAAGGACACATTTGATTAAATATGACCTAATAAATAAGTAAATAAATTAAACCATATGAAAATTGTAATTGTCAAAGCAGCAAGTATAGGAGAGACATGGGCAGGATAAGAGAGCTGTGGTTTCTCAGACATCATCATGGCCACCTTTTCTACCCTCAGCATTACCCACAAGTGTCCTTGTCCCTGTCTCTCAATCGACTATACATTTTGTATATTGTGCTAAGAAACCACTGAAGTTAGACACCATCTTAAATGTCAACCCCACCCACTGACAGTATCTCCATAAACACCCCCTCTCCATCCCTCTTCCCCTCCTCGCCCCGTTACCTGAAAAGATTTGTGTGCTGACAAGATTATGAAATAAAACAGATCTCCTATTTACATCAAGCTATATTGTATTTTCCCACTGCATTCAAAACATAGTACATGATCAGACGGCGTCATTCATAAGAATGTCATGACTCCCTACTCCCTCCCGTCATCCAAGCCTCCAGTTGAGCAGTACGAATGGACGAAGGTGGATTTTGGCAGTAAACACATGAAAATCCATCATCTTAAAATGAAAATTGAGGTCTTGTTTTTAAAAAAGATTTATACACATCACCTTATAGAGGTAGTGCAGTAGGAATGTTAAGTATACATGTACCCACTGAGAACAGACATCAGTTAAACGTCAAGTTTTGATTTACATTTAGTTGAGTTGTCAACTAACATGAATTCAACCTGAAATCAACAAAAAATATCACCATGTCATTGGATTTGGGATAAAGGTTGGGTGAAAAAAGACAAGATTCACCTCACGTTGATGACTTTCTCCAAATCCAATCAGTTCTTCACGTTGATTCAATATCATCACATTTAATTTTGGGGGGTGAAATGACGTGGAAACGTTGATTCAACCAGTTTTTGCCCAGTGGGTAGTCATTTGATAGAAAGTAACATGGCTTCATTCAGGTAATTGTTAATAAATGTATATAGAAAAAGCACAGTAAACTATCTTTATGTCCCCCAACCCCTGAAAAAGCATATAACCCCAGAACCTGAATAGAACATAGAAATATACAAGTACATTTACAACCAGCTGCTTGGCAATAATAGCATTCGTTTAGCCTTTAGGCTACTGCTTTATGTTTACAGGACAAGCAAAGGTTAAAGGACTTGTCAGGTTACTGTAGTGCACGGCTTGTCTCTTAGTGCAACTAGGACTATTGCTGTTACCTCAGGATCTGAATCAAACATAAGACTGACTGTCTTCCTGCACCAGTCGCAGGCCAAGCTCTGCTTGCCATAGAAATATAATCCCGAGAAGGCTTAAAGCCTGTCAGACCATAGCAATTTGACAAATTACAAATTCTCGATATCTATGCTGCTAACAGTGGTGAGAGGCTGCTGGTCAGTAAACATTTCACAGAGGCATCATCAAAACCAACATTGCTGTCTTCACAGTCGACATAGGAATTGAACTGCATTCCTATAGAGAAGTTATAATGTCCAGTTCAACTGACAAGGGATTGAAATGGAGTTGACCCTTGACTCTAATCAAAATGCCCAGTTTCTTCCTTTGAATACATATTTGTGAGAGGAAACAACATGCAGATAAAAGAGAATAGGCTGGCAGTTAACTAATGATAAGTAGGCTAGATTGAGGCAATGATAAAAATCCATGAAAATAAATACAAATGTGCATTGGTCTATCCATATTTCTGGTTGGTTTAGGATTCTGTGCACAGTGAATAAACTAATGTCGATTAAACTAAAATAGCTACTTCATATTTATCGCTCGGCTGCCAACTGGCTAGGAATGTTACAAGATAATTAAATGTACATATTATAATTCATAGAACGATTAAACATTACTTGGCAACTTCACTTATATGAGGGTCAGGAATGGTCTGTAAGTAATATAGGCAGTAACATTCACTAGGAGTTAGTGAAAATATGGTTCACTATTGAATATGTGATGACCAAAGAATGAAGGAAAAAGATTGAAAACATCCCTTCCTTCCCTCCCTCCATCCTTGAGTGTCTCTTGGAATCATCCTCCAATGTATTCTAGAGTGTGTTTTGATGTTCCTCCATTGGTTTCTTGTGTTCCCTGAGGGAGGTACTGTGACATAATTCCCAACCTGTCCTGCACAGCACAAAGAATGACTTGTGCTCAACATTTGACCTTGTATAGCTCTTTAAAAGCAGATTTGAAGTCTACTCCCAGTAAAGTAGTCTCCACTCCCTCTCTCCATACTGAATAAAACATTCACCCAAATGCAAGCGAGAGGGGACTGCAGGCACCTCCTTAAAATGTAATGGAGTCAGACTCAAATGGATCAGAAGGCTTTCTACTCTAACTCTGCACCGCTCTGTGCTGCTGACGATGACGCCTCCCCTCACAAGATAACTGGCTGAATTCAACCAGTCTTTTCCATCAAAACGGCACACATCTACGTGAGGGGAGGCTTTCTAGCATGAGCATCTATGTGAGAGGAGTCTGACTTACTTTAGAAAAGCTAGTCTGTTTTATGAGTGTGAATAGTACTGCAATGCGGGCTCAAATTGATATGAGCCATATAGTTATATATGTTGGAAAAAAAAGTCACAGTGAAGTTCGACAATGATAAAATAGCTTGAGCCATAAACAAATTCTAACCTGTGCCATACAGATGTAGGATCTTAATTTCATCACCCTGTTGCAGGAGAACTTTCCTGCAATGCGGTACATTTGAGGTTTAAAAAGGCTTCTGAAGTTTGTCATTTCTACTTTGAAATTTCAGACTTGGTTTTCCCTTACTAAAAATGTTATCAACCCCTACAAAAATGTCCATTAATTACAGTATAATCCACATAATAATTAAAATGTCCTGTTGCTGCAGGACTATTTTCCTGCTGTAGAAAACTGGCTCAAATTAAGATCCTACATCTGTACTAGTGTTTTTTTGTGTTATGGTAAGTTAAAGGAGTTTTTCCGGAGCATGTGACCTGACCAGAAAAAACTCCTGGCCCTAGTTAAAATAATCCCTGAAATGTAAATACACAAATACTTTCTTTGTCAACAGACTCAATGAACGAAGCAATCTATCCTGCTAAATCTACTGGCTAATCAAAGTGGACACACAGGTCTTAGATCAGCTGGCCCTCCCCAAATCGTAACTTTTACCATTAACCACCTTAACCAGAAAACTGACTTAAGATCAGTTTCTATGGACAATCTCATCCGAACATTAGGCACACCTGACTCGAGACCTTTTAACCCCTGAGCCGAGAACTGTAGTAAGCTTCTGAAACGGAATGTGAGCCAATAGCCTTTGCTTTATAGGCAGAATAGAATGAAGTAGGATAACATAGCCCCTTTAGCCATTTCTTCCTAATGCTTCAGGTTAGTATTTGGGCAAAGTGAGCTAATCCTACATCTATGCCTATGGGCAACTTTGAATAGAATGGAGGCTCAGAGTGGTTGCTGCACAGAGGGAGACAAAACTAAAAGTTCAAGGGTCAAACTGAGTGCCCAAAGAGAAAGTGTAGCCTATCAGTAAAAGGATGATAAAAGGTGGCTTTCAAACAAACAAACAAACACTTCATAATGTATTCCATCCCACAGATAGAGCTCGGGGCAACATTCTTCCTCACTAACCTCTCAAACTGAATTCTACATGATCCCATTTTACATTTACATACTCCTTAGTAGTCAGCAGTACACTGATGGTGAATAATCCAATGCCGACCTGAAGTACTTCTCTGTCACTGTTATGTGTACTAAACTAAAGGTAGAATACTGCATTTAAGTATTTAATGATTGTTAGTTTGTACTAGACTAAACATTATACTGTATTGTATTATATGATTGTTAGTATTTTGTACAAGACTGTTAAAGAGAAAAACATTTGGTCCTCAGATCCCAAGGGGGTGCAGTTTGCTCGGTTGCTATGGAAACTTGAGAAAGAGCAGGTTCAGGACTCACAGAGAAAGAAATATTTTTTTCCAGATATACTTAGAATCCTCAGATCAAGTTTGAACCCTCATTTGTCCATTACATGGTAGGAAAAACCTGAAGTCTCTTTTTGTTCACTAGACTCCTCTTTGAGTTCATCATAAATCCATATTATTTTTAACAATGTTTCTTAGTCTGTCTGTGGTGTTCTTCTTCACTCTCAAGTCTCCAAAGATTCTAAATAGTTTTTTTTGTGTGTTTGTATCTTTAAAAAAGTTTCCTGTTTGTTTTGAATGTCTTGTTCTATCCTATGCATCATCCCATTGCTCTCTCATCTGTGATGCCAAACCTTCACTGGTGCAGAGCTGTGAGTCCTCCTCTGCCAGTCAGATATGATTGAAGATAAAAAAGAGATGTCTTCCCAACTCCCATATGAAGTCTATTTTCCATTGTTTTAAAAAACAGAATCACTTTTTCGTTTTTTCTCTTTCACAAAATGTCTTATTCAACACAAAATGTCTTATTCAATCAAAGACGTCCTCCATACCTCTGATTAAACCTATGGGGGAAGAGAAAGGAAGAGGGGGAAAGTGGAAAGAAGAGGGAAGAGAAATACAGATCATGAGAAAGGGAGGGGAATGGAAGAGAGGGAAAGAGAAACACTTGAACCTGACTCGAGAGACTACTGTGAAGTATAACTTTGCTATACAGTTTTTGATCAATATAAGTGTAACGGATGTGAAATGGCTAGCTAGTTAGCGGGTACGCGCTACTAGCGTTTCAATCAGTTACGTCACTTGCTCTGAAACCTAGAAGTAGTGTTGCCCCTTGCTCTGCAAGGGCCGCGGCCTTTGTGGAACGATGGGTAACGATGCTTCGTGGGTGACCGTTGTTGATGTGTGCAGAAGGTCCCTGGTTCGCGCCCGTGTCGGGGCGAGGGGACAGTCTAAAGTTCTACTGTTACATAAGGCAGCTAAAATCAGGGTGAAACAGTATCGATAACAACACTAGTAACTTCATTATATTATCTATAATAGTGGACAGTATCTTACCTGTGCTGGGGGGTGTCAGTAGGGGCGGCTGGCGTCTTTGGGACGTTTGAGTTGCACCTTGAGTCTCTTCATACCAATCTGGAAACCATTCATGGCTTGGATGGCAGCCTGGGCACTGCCCGGGTTATCAAAGCTCACAAAGCCTGCATACATACAGACACAGACAGATGCTCGGAATGGTCAGTGGTAGTGTCAATCAGCTAGGTGCTTGTTTTGATTGTTTAGAAGTGGTGTCACTCACCGAAACACTTGCTCTGATTGGTCGCTCTGTCCATGAATACCTTGGAGGAGATAACATTGCCGAAGGGCAGGAACATCTGCATCAGTTCGTTATCGCCAAACTCCTGGGGCAGGTGGTAGATGAACAGATTACAGCCCTCTGGTCCTGGAATACAGACACACACAGACAGACACACAGGCACACAGACACACACAGTTGGAGGCAATGACGCTAGTATCATGATGGTGCAGTCCATTTTTAATACACACAAAATCACAATGATGACGACACTCATGATGTTGTTGACAATGATGATCATGATGATGAAGAATTAGTAAATATAGTTCCTCACCCTCACCTTCCCTCTGCTGTTGGCCAATGACCTGAGGGTGCTGTGAAAGTGACTGACCTAGAGGGGTGAGTGTAGTTGCTGGGTAGATGGCTACAGAGGAGAGAAAGTGTGAGAGAGACAGAGACCGAGAGAGAGAGAGAGAGAGAGAGAGAGAGAGAGAGAGAGAGAGAGAGAGAGAGAGAGAGAGAGAAGAGAGAGAAGTAAATGACAAAAGAGGAGAGAGAGAAAGGGAGAGAGAGAGGAGAGAGCGATAGACAGGCATGAAGGGGGATGAAGTGAAAAAGAAAAGAGAGTGGGGATTGAGTTAATAATATTTCATGAGTCACATTCAACAGACTCTGGTGAAGACCTGGAGGTATCAAGGTCAGGGTTAGAGATCAGAGATGTGTAGTGTACTGTACCTGTGTATTGCTGTACCCCAGTAAAGGCCTGTTGCAGTGTGTCTGCAGCAGTAGGGCTCTGGGTGGAGTAGGTCGGCAGGCCATTGGTGTAGAGGGTCTCTAGAGGGTGTCCGTTAGCCTGGTGGGTGAGGCCGGTGTACCCGTTCATCATTGGGGCCACCAGGCTGGTCAGGGAGGAGGGCAGGGCGGCTGGAGGAGAGCTCAGACCTGCAGGGGGGAAATAAAAATTCACTACACCGGAGACAGAAATGTTCACTGCACGGCACAAGGATTGGACTTAATGTGCATGAGAGAGAAAGGGAGAGAGAGGGATATACAGAATAGAGAGGAAGAGAGTGTGCGTGTGTGTGTGTGTGTGTGTGTGTGTGTGTGTGTGTGTGTGTGTGTGTGTGTGTGTGTGTGTGTGTGTGTGTGTGTGTGTGTGTGTGTGTGTGTGTGTAACAGCAGGCATCTCAAAGCTCACATGGTGATAAAATCACTCTGCGATGTCAGAATAGCAACACAATGCTGCTGCAAGACAGAGCAACCCGGCTCTGCTCACTAAGGCAGCAGCAGGGGCATTTCACTGTGCTCACTGCTCACTGCCTTATCTACAGCTGGGACAAATAAAGACATTCTTCCACAGTGAAATGGATTGGATGTTTGTCTGTCCTAAACTGATACAGCCTCGGGAGGGCTAGGGCCTTCAATTTGCATTGTAATTCGCCTGCACGATTCTGTGTACAGTATTTGTGATAGGATAGTCTTTAGCGATGTGTGTTTAAGAGAGAGGGAAAGACAGAGTGAGAGCAATACAGTAGAGTATAGGGAGGAAGAGACAGAGAGAGAGAATGATAGAAAGCGTTAACGAGATACAGTATCTGTTCATTAATGGACTATAAAACATGATACACTTTCAAGGACCACAGAGATTCCCCCACAGTAATACGAACCATGTGATCTATAAAACCAGACTCCAATTTGGCTCAATACAGAGAGAGAGAGAGAGAGAGAGAGAGAGAGAGAGAGAGAGAGAGAGAGAGAGAGAGAGAGAGAGAGAGAGAGAGAGAGAGAGAGAGAGAGAGAGAGAGAGAGAGAGAGAGAGAGAGAGAGTAGACTGTAACAACCATAGTAGAATACATTTCACTAAAGGTCTTTTCCTGGACATAGTTTATAGACCACATTGTCTGCTGGTTCCCAGAAACTGATTTAAACCTAGAAACCAGGTGTGAACACTCTCTCAAGCAATTCATTGATCACAACTGACTTGAGGGAGAAATCTCAAACTGTCACACCTGATCTGTTTCACCTGTCCTCGTTGTTATTCTCCACCCCCTCCAGATGTCGCTTGTTTTCCCCAGTGTATTTATCCCTGTGTTTCCTGTCTCTCTGTGCCAATTTGTCTGGTATGTTCCAAGTCAACCAGCGGTTTTCCCTGTTCTCCTGCTTTTTGCTTTCTCCTTTTTCTAGTCCTCCCGGTTTTGACCCTTGCCTGTTTCTGGACTCTGTACTCGCCTGCCTGACCATTCTGCCTGCCTTGACCACAAGCCTGTCTGCCACTCTGCACCTCCTGGACTCTGATCTGGTTTTGACCTTTCACCTGTCCACGACCATTCTCTTGCCTACTCCTTTTGGATTAATAAACATTGTAAGACTCCAACCATCTGCATCTGGGCCTCGCCTTGTGCCATGATACAAACATCTACAGTACACTAAGTAAGAATACAAAGGCAGTCTGTCTATAATGTGTCTCCAGTGCAGAATTACACTGTATTGATTCTGTGGGATCAATGGTGAATTGTAAAACTACTAGGGTTTGGCAGTATCTAGATTTTTATACCATTTCTGTGTCTTACTAGGGTTTACGGTATTACTGGAAGTGCACACAAGGGGACATGTTTTTTAAAGCAACAGGGATCTTGATTCAGGAGGGGATTGAATGTCTCTGCTGTAACCAAGAAGCTTGGTCTTGACATCGAGCCACTTAGCAGCCAGTTAGCAAACCACATGCATAGCTGGACCCCTGAGCTGGATATCATTTATTTGACACATCTTAGATTTATTATAGTTATAAGCAGTGGCATAGCACACACCCCCCAACCCCTAATTTTGTATAATATTTTTTTTAATATACGGTATAAACGGTATATCGCCCAAGCCTAAAAACTACCCCCAGTCAGAGCGATAGATCCCAGGACTGCGAAGTGAAATGTGATATCACACATTTCCAAGACTCATATGTAACTGACCCGGTATTGAACCCAGGTTGTCTGAGCACCTCGAGACTGTTAGCCCACCGAGCTACAGCCTAGCACTAGCTCTGGGAGCTAACATGAGTTTCCAGGTCTCCCACCTTACTCATCACGCATATTGCTGATTTATCCGACGTGACTGACCTGACACGAGATTGAGGGGGTTGGGCGGCAGACCGTTCATTGCTAGCGCCCCCAACTGGTGGATCTGGGCGGAGGGGAAGGAGAGGCTGGGGGCTAGGTAGCCCCCCTGAGACACGGCCATCACCGCTGCCTGCTGCTGCTGCATCAACTGATAGGGAGAGGAGGTGGATCGGGGGAAGAAGGGGGAGAGAGGGAGGGAGAAGTGGAATGGGAGCAAGCTGTCAGTGAGGCGTCAGAGTGACAGATACCAAATTGCGTGTATGTGTGTGTATGTGCTTACGGCGTGTGCATAGCTACTGTAGCTGCTGAACGTAGGTAGGGCGACAGAGGGGTTGAAGATGCCAAACTGTCCAGCCATCTGCTGCATGCGCCGTATGGTCCTCTCCTTATCTGTGTCTGCAAACTTCACCACGAGGCTGGACGACGCTCCCTAGAGAGAGGAACACAGCATGGATCAGTGTGTGTGTGTGTGTGTGTGTGTGTGTGTGTGTGTGTGTGTGTGTGTGTGTGTGTGTGTGTGTGTGTGTGTGTGTGTGTGTGTGTGTGTGTGTGTGTGTGTGTGTGTGTGTGTGTGTGTGTGTGTTTGCGTGTATTGTACTTACCGGCATGGTCTGACTCCCATGCAGGGAACTGATGGCAGACTGCGCTTCAGAATGAGTAGAGAACTTCACAAATGCACAACCTAGAGAGAGAGAGAGCAAGATAAATCAAATAATTACAAGCAGACAACCTAAGAAAATTAACAACAATGACAAATGGTTGGATGAAGAATGCAAAAACCTAAGAAAGAAATTGAGAAACCTGTCTAACCAAAAACATAGAGACACAGAAAACCTGAGCCTTACGCCTTCACTATGGTGAATCACTAAAACTATACAGAAATACGAAGAGTTATCTATCCAAAACGGAGATCTATAGATAAGCCACTTCTCCAATCTTTTTGGCCCCATAACAAAGAACAAACAGCAAAAACATATACATGATCAAATGATAATCTTAATCTTAAAGACTACCACAACTCACTGGATTCTCCAATTACCTTGAATGAACTACAGGACAAAATACAAACCCTCCAACCCAAAAAGGCGTGTGGTATTGATGGTATCCTAAATTAAATGATAAAATATACAGACCACAAATTCCAATTGGCTATACTTTTTAAAACTTTTTTCATCCTCAACTCTAGCATCTTCCCCAATATTTGGAACCAAGGCGTGATCACCCCAATCCATAAAAGTGGAGACAAATTTGACCCAAATAACTACCGTGGGATACGCGTCAACAGCAACCTTGGGAAAATCCTCTGCATTATCATTAACAGCAGACTCGTGCATTTCCTCAGTGACAACAATGTACTGAGCAAATGTCAAATTGGCTTTTTACCAAATGACCATACGATAGACCTCGTATTCACCCTGCGCTCCCTAATTGACAAACAAACAAACCAAAACAAAGGCAAAGTCTTCTCATGCTTTGTAAATTTCAAAAAAGCTTTTGACTCAATTTGGCATGAGGGTCTGCTTTACAAATTGATGGAAAGCGGTGTTGGGGCAAAAACATATGACATTATAAAATCTATGTACAAAAACTACAAGTTTGCAGTTAAAATTGGCAAAAAACACACACATTTCTTTCCACAGGGACGTGGGGTGAGACAGGGATGCAGCTTGAGTTCCACCCTCTTCAACATATATATCAACGAATTGGCAGGACACTAGAACAGTCTGCAGCACCCGGCCTCATCCTACTAGAATCTGAAGTCAAATGTCTACTGATTTCTGATGATCTGGTGCTTCTGTCCCCAACCAAGGACAGCCTACAGCAGCACCTAGATCTTCTGCACAAATTCTGTCAGACCTGGGCCCTGACAGTAAATCTCAGTAAGACAAAATAATTGTTTTCCAAAAAAGGTCCAACTGCCAGGACGACAAATACAAATTCCATCTAGACACTGTTGCCCTAGAGCACACAAAAAACGATACATACCCCGGCTTGTAACTTCCACAAAGCTGTGAACGATCTGAGATTGAAAGCAAGAAGGGCCTTCTATGCCATCAAAAGGAACATCAAATTTGACATACCAATTAGGATCTGGCAAAAAATAATTAAATCAGTTATAGAACGCATTGCCCATTGTTTTGGGGTCTGCTCACCAACCAAGAATTCACAAAATGGGACAAACACCAAATTGAGACTGCATGCAGAATTCTGCAAAAATATCATCTGTGTACAATGTAAAACACCAAATAATGCTTACAGAGCAGAATTAGGCCGATACTCGCTAATTATCAAAATCCACAAAAGAGCCAATAAATTCTACAACCACCTAAAAGGAAACGATTCCCAAACCTTCCATAGCAAAGCCATCACCTAAAAAGAGATGAACCTGGACAGGAGTCCCCTAAGCAAGCTAGTCCTGGGGCTCTGTTCACAAACACAAACAGAGCCCCAGGACAGCAACATAATTAGACCCAACCAAATCATGAGAAAACAAAAATATAATTATTTGACACATTGGAAAGTATTAACAAAAAACAGAGCAAACTAAAATTCTATTTGAATACCTGACCACTGTGACTGACAAAAAATTAAGGAAAGCTTTGATTATGTACAGACTCAGTGAGCATAGCCTTGCTATTGAGAGAGGCCTCCGACCTGGCTCTCAAGAGAAGACAGGCTATGCGCACACCGCACAGAAAATGAGGTGGAATCTAAGCCTGCACTTCCTAACCTCCTGCCAAATGTACAGTGGCTTGTGAAAGTATTCACCCACCTTCATATTTTCCTAATTTGTCACCTTAAAACCTGGAATTAAAATAGATTTTTTGGGGGGGTTTGTATCATTTGATTTACACAACATGCCTACCACTTTGAAGATGCAAAATATTTTTTATTGTGAAACAAACAAGAAATAAGACAAAAAAACTGAATTTGAGCGTGCATAACTATTCACCCCCCCAAAGTCAATACTTTGTAGAGCCACCTTTTGTAGCAATTACAGCTGTAAGTCTCTTGGGGTATGTCTCTATAAGCTTGGCACATCTAACCACTGGGATTTTTGCCCATTCTTCAAGGCAAAACTGCTTCAGATCCCTCAAGTTGGATGGGTTCTGCTGGTGTACAGCAAGCTTTAAGTCATACCACAGATTCTCAATTGGATTGAGGTCTGGGCTTTGACTAGGCCATTCCAAGACATTTAAATGTTTCCCTTTAAACCACTCAAGTGTTGCTTTAGCAGTATGCTTAGGGTCTTGTCCTGCTGGAAGGTGAACCTCCGTCCCAGTCTCAAATCTCTGGAAGACTGAAACAGGTTTCCCTCAAAAATGTCCCTGTATTTAGCGCCATCCATCATTCCTTCAATTCTGACCAGTTTCTCAGTCCCTGCTGTTCTCGGGGTGATGGGAGGTGTTAGGTTTGTGCCAGACATAGCTTTTTCATAGCTCAATTTTAGTCTCATATGACCAGAGTACCTTCTTCCATATGTTTGGGGAGTCCCCCACATGCCTTTTGGTGAACACCAAACATGTTTGCTTATTTTTTTCTTTAAGCAATGGCTTTTTTTCTGGCCACTCTTCTGTTAAGCCCAGCTCTGTGGAGTGTACAGCTTAAAGTGGTCCTATGGTGTCACGTTCCTGACCTGTTTTCTCTTGTTTTGTATGTCTTTATTGGTCAGGGCGTGAGTGTTGGGTGGGCAGTCTATGTTTTCTATTTCTATGTTGGGTTTTGTGTTCGGCCTGGTATGATTCTCAATTAGAGACAGGTGTGTATCGTTTGTCTCTGATTGAGAGTCATACTAAGGCAGCCAGGGTTTCACTGGTGTTTTGTGGGTGTTTGTTTCCTGTGTTAGCGTTTGGGCCACACAGGACTGTTGCAGGTTAGTCACGTTTGTTGTTTTGTTAATTTGTTAGTGTTTGTTGGTTTGTCATTAAAATCATGAATACCTCCTACTCCGCATCTTGGTCCGATCCATGCTCCTCCTCGTCTGAGGAGAACGACATTGACAGCCGTAACATATGGACAGATACTCCAATCTCAGCTGTGGAGCTTTGCAGCTCCTTCAGGGTTCTCTTTGGTCTTTTTGTTGCCTCTTTGCCTGGTCGGTGAGTATTGGTGGGCGGCCCTCTCTTGACAGGTTTATTGTGGTGCCATATTCTTTCAATTTTTTAATAATGGATTTAATGTTGCTCCGTGGGATGTTCAAACCCTGATCTGTACTTCTCCACAACTTTTTCCCTGACCTGTTTGGAGAGCTCCTTGGTCTTCATAGGCCGCTTGCTTGTTGGTGCCCCTTGCTTAGCGGTGTTGCAGACTCTGGGTCTTTCAAAACAGGTGTATATATACTGAGACCATGTGTCAGATCATGTGACACTTAGATTGCACACAGGTGGACTTTATTGATCTAATTATGTGACTTCTGAAGGTAATTGCTTGCACCAGATCTTATTTAGGGGCTTCATAGCAAAGGGGGTGAATACATACACTATATACATACTATATGCACCCACCACTTTTCTTTTTCTTTTCTTTTTTTAAACAAGTCATTTTTTAAATTTCACTTCACCAATTTGGACTATTTTGTGTATGTCCATTACATGACATCCAAATAAAAATTATTTTAAATTACAGGTTGTAACGCAACAAAATAGGAAAAACGCCAAGGAGGGTGAATACTTTTGCCAGGCACTGTATGACCATATTAGAGACACATATTTCCCTCAGATTACACAGACCCACAAAGAATTCTAAAACAAATCCAATTTTCTTTAACTCCCATATCTATTGAGTGAAATACCACAGTGTGTCATCACAGCAGCTAGATTTATGACCTATTGCCCTTTTGTACTTTAACTCTTTGCACATCATTATAACACTGTACAGTATATAGCCATAATATGACATTTGAAATATCTCTCTTCCTTTGTAACTTTGTGAGTGTAATACTGTTCTTTTTGATATTGTTCATTTCACTTTGGTTTATTTTATATTTAACTTGCTTTGGCAATGAAAACATATGTTTCCCATGCCAATAAAGCTATTTGAATTGAGAGAGAGAGAGAGCGAGAACGCGAAAGAGAGAGCAAGAGAGAGAGAGGGACAGAGAAAGACAGAGGGGTTAGTGGGAGGGAGAGAGATGGGGTGGAGAAATTGCACATCGTTACAACACTGTATATATACATAATATATACATAATATATACTTAGTGTGACATTTGTAATGTCTATATTATTTTGGAACTTCTGTGAGTGTAATGTTTACTGTTCATTTTTATTGATTATTTCACTTTTGTATATTATAACTACTTCACTTGCTGTGGCAATGTTAACATATGTTTCCCATTCCAATAAAGCCCCTTGAATTGAATTGAATTGAGAGAGAATGAAGTTGAGAGAGTCTGTATAGCTGTCTCGCTTTCCTCTCAAAACGAATGTAGTATTCACACTTTTCTTTTCCTCACTCACATTTTTCGCTTCTTTGAGCGATAGTGTCTTCACACAGTCCTGACTAGAATATTGCTGTGGTATGTGACCAGTGTGTGTGTGCTCTCATGCGATGCCTGTCAGGTATATATCTCAGTGTGGTGTGTGAAATGACTTCTGTCACTGCAGAGTCAAGCCATTGTGTCAGCTGTCACACAGACGGAACATCACTCTGACCTGGGAGATGCAGGTTTGACACATCGGGAGAATGTGTGTGTGTGTGTGTGTGTGTGTGTGTGTGCGTGTGTAGGCAGAACAACATCATTGTGACATGAGAGAGACAGGTATGAGGCAGACAGAAAATGGAATATGTAAAACGTTTCTGTCCTGGAATACATCGGCAGATCATCCGAGTCTATCAATAAGATTGGTGTCAGACTGACTACAAAATGTTGCTAGAATGATGGATGAAGAGAAAGTATTTCGTTCTTTTGTGCATATTCAACCCAACAACCCTAGCGAATGCCATGGAATCTACTAGAGTATCCCCTACAAGTGTGTTTGAAAGCGATAATGTAATAGAGAATAAGAAAGAAAGGTTCATATACCTTTGCTGTTTCCGTCAGGACCTCTTAGTACGGTGCACTCATCGATGGCGCCGTAGGGCTCAAATAGGCGGTACACATCCTCCTCTGTCTGCTGCTTGTTCAGCATCCCCACAAACAGCTTCCTGTCCTCTGGAGGGACAAGAGGAAGCGCCGTATGGTCAGAGGCACAGCCCAAAAATACTGTAGTCTGTACTGTCAACAAGGACATGAGAAATGAAGAGAGAGAAGGAAATGAGACTAGGAGAAGGAAGGAGAGGAAACTACCAGAGTGAAGGAGAAGGAGTGTTTGTTTGCTCTATCCCAGCAGAACCCAGAGTTGTCTCTGCCAAGACAGCTCTGTGTAAAGGTTCATACCGTAACTGGGCTATAGGCTAGAGGACTGTACCATAGCCTGCTTTGATACACACATACTAACCCCACATATGCATACACACAATGCAGAGGACTAGGCACACATACATGAATTTACTTTCATATTTAATCAGTGGATAAACCCAACATTAGGCCTAGAGCCTTTGTCATGTGCGGGGGTGGCAGACACGTGTGTGTGTTGGGGGTCGGAAGGGGTGAGGGCTATGTGTGTGTGGTAAAAGGGGGCGGTGGGAGTTGGTGTATGTGTGTGTGTGGTAAAAGGGGGCGGTGGGAGTTGGTGTATGTGTGTGTGTGGTAGGGTTCTGAATAAGGCGACATGAAAGCGGAGGCCTGCTGTGCTTTGTGTTTTTTTGATGACTTCAGGGATCTGTGTTATCAGACCAACAGAAAGTGGTGGGCTGGCACATTAAAGTTTGAAGCGCGAACAAGCTCACACACACACAAACACACACACACACACACAATAGTGTGACATCATCCGCCCCCTCACTCCACTGCTGCGATCAGCACGCCTGCTGACTTCACTGAACACATAAATCAGACAAACCGATAAGTAAATATTCACAAACCAAAGATAGAGAGAAATTGACACACACATACGCTGGTTGTGGCAAGTGTTGCATCAAGAGTGTGAAACACACAAATACACCCAGAGCAAGGCGTTGCATCAGTAATGTAAATCACACGGAGGGTCTATGGGGGCAAGACTGATTAGATGAGAGTAGAGAGCTACTGGAGCCTAGACTCTTCTACAGCGTTATTGCCAAACTCTATAGGAGAATTAGTTTCTCTCTCTTTCACTCTATCTCTCTCTCGCTTTGTGGTAATATCTCTATCTGTATTGGTCACTTCTTTCTCTATATCACTCTTCTATTTATCCCATACTCTCTTTCTCTCCCTCTCTTCCTCTATCCCTGACTTTCTCTATTTCCCTGCATCCCTTTCTCTCTCTCTATCATAAACATATGCGGTAGATAGGATAATGCCCCTCGTCACTCCACTGCAATCATTAGCTGCTTCTCATCAATTCATTCATTAAACGCTTTACTAGTAAATCCTGGCCCTAGGGGCTCAGGGCCGTGTGTGTGTGTGTGTGTGTGTGTGCATAAATGCGTGCGTGCGTGCGTGCGTGCGTGTGCGTGCGTGTAGGCAAGTGTGTTTGTGTTCTCATCTGCTCTGTCCTAGAAACTAAAAACAGACTGTGAAATGCTCCTCTCCCCCACCAGAGCTCAGAGCGCATCAGAGAGCATCAGACGAGTGTAGAGAACAGGATTAAAGATTCATACGCACAATTCAAGTCAGATCATCCTCTCACCCCTCCCCCTAGCTCCACACTGACACACACACACACACACACACACACACACTGCTGACCCCAAAAGCACAATTCGAGTGAGATCTTCCATTTTCCAGCCTCGCTCATATTCACATCACCCCTCTTCCCTTTCCTTACAAAGCCTCCCCCTTCCCACACACACACCGCTCTCTCTCCCCCAACCTCTTTTTATCCTCCCCCACCCCCGCAGTAGCAGTGCACACTTAGCTAACTCCAATCTCCCATCTCAGACTCTAGCATCTCATTTAGTGTTGGCACATTCGGTCTCAGCGTGTGACTGTGTATGTTTGTCTATGTGTGTGTGTGTGTGTGTCTGTGCGTGTGTATGTCTGTGTGCTTTCATCTCCACACAGGGCTTAGGGCCATCTGGTATCAGTGCTGAGGCCAGGGAGATGAGTCCCTGTTCCAAAGGCCTGGGAGAAACTGATAGCGATGGAGCAGAGAGGGAACGTAACCGGAGCAGAAGAGAGGAGAAGAGGAGCTTCCAAAGGCCTAACCACCATGAATCTCTCATCTCTCTCATCTCTCCTACAATATCTGGGTCTGGTATTAAGTGTAACTATTGGCCAAACTAGTGTGATGAGTAAGCTTGGGAGAATCTCAACTGCATTTCCTTGATTACTTGCGTCCTCTATCCTCACCTCCTTCTCAAAATCCATTGGATGATAAGGTCAGAGGTCCCCTCTGACCTTTTCGTCTAATGGGAATCAGGAGAGGAACAAGGAAATGCAGTTGAGATTCTCTGTCTCTGTTAGCTCCCAGAGCAAACGCCTAGGCTTCTGCTCAGTGGACTAATGCATGCGTAAAGTACAGGCGGGCAAGGCAGTTAGGTGCTGTCATGATGGACATGGATACTCATGTACTGAATAATTAAGGACTAGCTTGTGCTAAATCAGAACCTATGCGTCAAATTCTCTGCCAAACAAAATCAGGCAAAACATCTGAAAAATCATTATGAAAAGTAACGAAAAACATCAGAAATTTGAGTTGCAGACGGTGCTTGCTTAGATGTCTAATAAAAGCAACAAACTTCACTCCCACTCCAAATGCCATTACTGACCATTTCCATAAATTTCTCCTAGGTTCAAAGGTGTTTTAGTGTTTGAAGTGTGTATGGGGTGTGGGGGAGACATCAAAGAGAGATGGGGATGCTGTGTGTGTGTTTGTGTGTGTGTGTTTGCGCGTGTGTATGCGTATGTGTGTGTGCGCGTGTACACGCACGCGTGTTTGTGTACGTGTGTTACTGTGCACGTATGTGTGTGTACGTATGTGTGTTGTGGCCTTAGGCTGGTTGGTATCTAAGGACGGTGGTGTAGCAGTAAACACCTTGCCCTCCATCTCTCTGACGGTGTGGAGCAACAGCAGTCTGTCTGCAGCCTTCGGGTATTATCATAACATTTGAACTTCTTGGGGTAAAATAAGTTAGAAAGCTATGAAACAAGTTAAAAGTGACTTTGTGTTGGTGGAGGACAAGTTGTACATGCAAAACAGGTGCCTTTGCTGTGATAATGTTCATATCACTATTGTAAGTAGTTCTCTGGATGATATTGGCACACATGATGTAAAACAACCATCAAAGGCCTATGCGGTACTGATACACAGCCGAATCCTATGGAATTTCCTATTCCCCTTCCATCTGGTGTTATGCTCACATTTTAATGCATACTAGAACTTTACATATACAGTACAGTGCCTTCGGGAAAGTATTCGTACCCGTTGACTTACTCCACACTTTGTTGTATTACAGCGTGAATTCAAAATGGATTCAATAGTTTTCTTCTTCTCACCCATCTACACACAACACCCCATAATTGTCACGCCCTAAACTTAGAGAGCCTTTTTATGTCTCTATTTGGTTTGGTCAGGGTGTGATTTGGGTGGGCATTCTATGTTCTTTATTTCTAGGTTTTGTATTTCTTTGTTTCTGGCCGAGTGTGGTTCCCAATCAGAGGCAGCTGTCTATCGTTGTCTCTGATTGGGGATCATACTTAGGCAGCCCTTTTCCCTCCTTCTGTGTGGGATCTTGTTCTTTGTTTGTGTGCAGGGAGTTTGCACATCGAAGCTGTTCGTCGTTGTTATTCTTTATGGTTTAGTCCTTTCTAAGTTTCACTTCGTTATTAAATTATGTGGAACTCAAAGAACGCTGCGCCTTGGTCTCTTCCGACGACGACACCCGTTACAATAATGATGAAGTGAAAACATGTTTTAAGACATTTTTGCTAATTTATTGAAAATGAAATACAGAAATATCTAATTTACATAAGTAATCATACCCCTGAGTACATGTTAGAATCACCTTAATCAGCGATTACAGCTGTGAGTTTTTCTGGGTAAGTCTCTAAGAGTTGTCCACAACTGGATTGTACAATATTTGCACATCATTCTTTTTTAAATTAAGTTGGTTGTTGATCATTGCTAGACAGCCATTTCTAAGTCTTGCCATAGATCTTCAAGATTTTAAGTCAAAACTGTAAGTAGGCCACTTAGGAACATTAAACGTCGTCTTGGTAAACAACTCCAGTGTATATTTCGCCTTGTGTTTTAGGTTATTGTCCTGCTGAAAGGTGAATTTGTCTCCCAGTGTCTGTTGGAAAGCAGACTGAACCAGGTTTTCCTCTAGGATTTTGCCTGTGCTTAGTTCTATTCCGTTTCTTTTTATACAAAAAACTCCCTAGTCCTTGCCGATGACAAGCATACCCACAACATTGATGCAGCCACCACCATGCTAGAAAATATGATGAGTGGTACTCAGTGATGTGTTGTGTTGGATTTACCCCAAACATAATGCTTTCCATTGCCCCCCCCCACATTTTTACACTGCTGCTACTCTCTGTTTATTAACCATGCATTGTCACTTTACCTCTACCTACATGTACATATTACCTCAATTACCTTGACAAACCTGTGCCCCCCGCACATTGACTCTGTACGCTACTGTTTATTTTATTGTTGCTCCTTAATTATTTGTTATTTTTACATTTTACATTTTTACATTTTTAATTTTTTACTTTAGTTTACTTTAGAAAGTACTTTCTTAACACTTTTTTCCCCTTTTTTCTTAACTGCATTTCACTGTAAGTTCTACATCTTTTGTATTCGGCGCATGTGACAAATACAATTTGATTTGATTTTGATTTGATTCAGGACAAAAAGTAAATTTTTCGCCATATTTTTGGCAGTTTTACTTTAGTGCCTTTTTGCTAACAGCATGCATATTTGGGAATATTTGTATTATGTACAGTCTTCCTTCTTTTCCCTCTGTCATTTAGTTCAGTATTGTGGAGTAACTACAATGTTGTTGACCCAGCCTCAGTTTTCTCCTATCATAGCCATTAAACTCTGTAACCGCTTTAAAGTAACCATTGGCCTCGTTGAAATCCCTGAGCGATTTCCTTCCTCTCCGGCAACTGAGTTAGGAAGGACGCCAGTATCTTCGTAGTGACTGGGTGTATTGATGCACCATCCAAATTGTAATTAATAACTTTACCATGCTCAAAGGGATATTCCATGTCTGTTGTTTTTTTTATACTCGTCTACCAATAAGTGCCCTTCTTTACGAGGCTTTGAAAAACTTCCTTGGTCTTTGTGGTTGAATCTGTGTTTGAGATTTACTGCTAGACTGAGGGACCTTATAGATAATTGTATGCATTGGATACAGAGATGAGGTAGTCATAAAAAAAGAATGTTAAATATAATTTTTGCACACAGAATGATTTCATGCAACTTATTATGTGACTCATTAATAAAACTATTACTCCTGAACTTGCCACAACAAAGGGGTTTACAGTTTTTTTTTTACAATCGCTAGGACCCATTTCTCAATACTTAGGTCACTTTTTCAAAACTCTTCACACAGTTCTCCTAACCAACTTTCAGCTTGGCACAGCAGTTAATTTCACATCCAAAATGCACTAAAACTACCAAAACACTTCATACATGTCTCAAATCAACTCATTCTTCCATAACACTAGCAAAGGTTGTCACCCAACAAGCACACTTTGTCACTCATAAAACAATGACCTAAAAAAACACTAACAACAGGTAGCATTACACAATGTTTTCTAATGTAAAATGTCCTTCCAAAACAAGAATGACACCTCTCTACTGTTTAGAATTCACTGCAGCATATGTTACAGGAATGAATTAGACATGATGCAATATGCTTCAATATTTTTGTCATTTTTTGGTAGAGTGATTCCAAAATACAAGAATTTGTATATACACAATCTACCGATACAGATACAGTAGCAATGCTAGTCAACCCTGTCTTCTGCATTTGGCCACAGGTTCTCATCCACATCACATCTTATGTCATCTTGGGCAATACACCTAGGAAAGAACCTTTTGGCATGCCTGGTCCATCCCTGGCAATCTTCTGCAGATATGTCCAGGCATCCAGCATGCATTGCGTCCAGGAGGGACATTTGATCATGTGGATGGTGGTCATAAACCTTCCATCTCCATGAGGTAAATAATTCCTCTATGGGGTTGAGGAATGGAGAGTAAGGTGGGAAGAAAAGTGACACCATCCTGGGATGGGCTGCAAACCACTCTGTGACTGCACGGGACTGGTGAAATGCCACATTGTTCCATACAATTACAAACGTTAGCTGATTTCGCCTCACTGCAACCCTTTCCTCACCTGGCACAACCCTTCCATAGAGGTCATCCAGGAATGAAATGAGACGCTCTGTGTTGTATGGCCCAATTAGCGGTTTGTGTAACAGCAATTCATCAGAGGATATTGCTGCACACATTGTGATGTTGGCACCCCTCTGGCCCGGGACATCCACTGTGGCTCTTTTCCCTATCACATTCCTTCCTCGCTGCCGTGTTTTGGCCAAGTTGAAACCAGCCTCATCCACAAAGATGAATATGTTGGGTGTTTGCCTGGCTTCAATCTCCATGATTCTCTCAAATAAACAAGGAAACATGAGTTAGGCTATTACGGTAGTTTACATTATACCTAAAAACATGCCATTATGTGCCTCTGCCCTGTTTGGTTCTGTTCAAAACCAGTTCTGTATTTTATAGTCATCTTTCCTGGACATATTGATCCTGAGTTGCTTGACTCATTCAGAGTTCCTCTCAAAGGGGACAGTGTACAACTGCTTCATCCTGACGTGATGTTGTTTCAGGACTCTAGAAATAGTTGTTATGCTTACATTGTGAATATTTCAAAATGTAATGTTGTCTGCCAACACTCTGTCCCGAATCTCTGTGAGTTTTATGCCATTGTTTCTGATGACCATATCAACGATTGCAGTTTCCTGCACAGCAGTGAAAATCCTACCTCTCCCGCCTGCGGGAGGTAACCGTTGGGTTCTAAGCAGAAATACAATTACAATTACACACAAGTGGGTTTGGAGGCTTTGCTCAATTTACTTCTGTAATGTGCAGTTCAGTCAGATGTCCTTGCAGAATGCACATCTTACCTGTTTTGCCGGAAATTTCTCACAATAGATGCCACTGTTGAGCGTTGCAGATTTGGCTGCACTCTCAGACCAGCCTCTCTCGTTGATAGACCATGATTTATTACATGATCAATTATAGCAGCCCTAATCTCATCTGAGACTACAGCTCTTGATCTTCCTCTCAGTCTTCTTCCACCACGCATACATACTCCTCTCCCTCTCCCTCTCCCAGCCACTCTTCTTCCTCTCTCAGCCACTTCTCTATTTCTGGCTAGGTCCGTGTTAACATTACAGTACAGCATTATTCCTAAGGTGTCCCCTTTTGTATAGATGGTAATGTCATTGAAAGACTAACACCTGGGTAGGTGTTCAGCTACAATGGGAATCAGCTGTGGTTGGTTTAATTGTTTTGATAGTATTTCATTTTTTAGATTTGGAATATATTTCAATACATATTACTGTAGAAATGTAGCAAATTGCTGCTGTCTTATTCAATTTTGTGTTATGTTAGGTTTTGGACTTAAGAGTAACAGTTTGAAAAGTGTATGTAAACATGTGCAAATTGGCCTGTAGGTACATTTGGTGGTGGTTGTGTCTGAGTGAGAAAATAATTCATGAAATTTGACAGATGTCTGTTGTTGTCATCTACAGTGTATGCATAGGGACCTCAATAACTCTATAACTCTAATAATAACTCCTACATGTACATACTACCTCAACTAACCGGTGCCCTCGCACATTGACTCTGTACCGGTGCCCCCCTGTATATAGTCTCGCTATTGTTGTTTTACTGCTACTCTTTAATTACTTGTTACTTTTATCTATTTTTCTTGTCCATATTTTTTGAAACTGCATTGTTGGTTGGGGGCTATTACAATTTGATTTGATGTAGTCATTGAATGCATTTGTCATGTTCTGACCATAGTTCTTGTGTGTTTTGCTTGTTTTAGTGTTGGTCAGGACGTGAGCTGGGTGGGAATTCTATGTTGTGTGTCTAGTTTGTCTGTTTCTATGTTTGGCCTAATATGGTTCCCAATCAGAAGCAGGTGTTTTGTGTTGTCTCTGATTGGGAATCATATTTAGGTGGCTTGTGTTGGGGATTGTGGGTGGTTGTTTCCTGTCTTTGTCTTTTCTCTGCACCAGCTAGGACTGTATCGGTTTGCCACATTTTGTTATTTTGTAATTGTTAAGTGTTCACTGTTTTCGTCTATTAAACATGTTGAGCACTGGCTACGCTGCGTGTTGGTCCGATCCCTGCTACACCTTCTCTTCTCTTGAAGAGGAGGAAGGCTGCCGTTACAGCATTTTGTGCCAAAGCAATGAAAAATGATTCACAGTTTAGCCCACATAGACTGCTGTTGTGTTCACTGTGTGAAGAGTTTTGAAAAAGTGAAAGTATTTAGAAATGGGTCCTAGCGATTGTAAAAAAAAAAAAAGTAATATTTATTGACTCAAGACCTTTAAACTTTTCATTTTTGATTAATTTGTAATAATTTCTAAAAACATAATTCCACTTTGACATTATGGGGTATTGTGTGTAGCTCGGTGACACAGCATCTCCGTTTAATCCTTTTTAAAATCAGGCTGTAACACAACATGTGGAAACAGTCAACAGATGTGAATGATTTCTGAAGGCAATGTTTTTAATGTCACATTGTAACCAATCATTTCCCCAAGCGAATGAATCAAGTACAACTATATTCAACACAGAGATAGCTGCGTTCATACACACGCATCTCATCATTTTTGACATGGATGGTGTCAGTGGTGTGGTGCTATTTTTTTGGGGTGAGGGAGTGCAATTTCAAAAAGAAATATATATATTATCATTACTCAATCAAAGTTTGTACTGACAGATTAAATATCATTATAAAATAGGTGCATAAAATGCATCCTCCAATTGCACCGTCTGCCTATGCCCACGCGTCTTCTGTGTTCTATTTTTAACATCGTAAACGTTCTATTTTTAATACCCTCAAACACCAAAATAGGCCATTATCACTTTCAATCATACATGACGATTCTTCACGTTTTACCCGTGAAATGTCCAAACTGTATGCGAACTAATAGCCTTTCTTCTAGGTCTATTTGCTTTCAATCAAAGCATAGCCTGCAGTGCGTGCTGTTGACCTTTGGCCGCATGACGAAATAAATGTGATTATTCAGCTTCAGATAAGAAATGACTGCGGAGGTGTTTTTGGTGTAACATATTATAGGCCTACTATGCTACAGTAGGCCTATAATGTGTTATTATATCTGGGTCTGTTATGTGAAATACGAATTATTCATTAGCCTATGTGCCTATGTATCTTGTGAGAAATTGATTCCGCTGTGCTCTAACTTTACTAAACGAGCACCATTGTGAGAAGTGCTAATCGACTATTTGTAAAAACAATAGTAAGTGATGAGTAGGACTATTAGGCGGATACAACATCTGGATGTGGATTATTTGAAGCGATTTGAGCGCCCTTTGAATCATGGTGCTGAAAGGACAACACCATAACCAAGTGGTCACATATCGTTCTGGGTTCAACTGCGCAAGAAGGGTCCGTGGAGATTTTTGTTCCATGCCGTCCCTAGGAGGGGTGCGTCACTTGAGTGGGTTGAGTCACTGACGTGATCTTCCTGTCTGGGTTGGCGCCCCCCCCTTGGGTTGTGCCGTGGCGGAGATCTTTGTGGGCTATACTCGGCCTTGTCTCAGGATGGTAAGTTGGTGGTTGAAGAAATCCCTCTAGTGGTGTGGGGGCTGTGCTTTGGCAAAGTGGGTGGGGTTATATCCTGCCTGTTTGGCCCTGTCCAGCGGTATCATCGGATGGGGCCACAGTGTCTCCTGACTCCTCCTGTCTCAGCCTCCAGTATTTATGCTGCAGTAGTTTATGTGTCGGGGGGCTAGGGTCAGTCTGTTATATCTGGAGTACTTCTCCTGTCTTATCCGTGTCCTGTGTGAATTTAAGTATGCTCTCTCTAATTCTCTATTTCTCTCTTTCTTTCTCTCTCTCGGAGGACCTGAGCCCTAGGACCATGCCTCAGGACTACCTGGCATGATGACTCCTTGCTGTCCCCAGTCCACCTGGCCGTGCTGCTGCTCCAGTTTCAACTGTTCTGCCTGCGGCTATGGAACCCTGACCTGTTCACCGGACGTGCTACCTGTCCCAGACCTGCTGTTTTCAACTCTCTAGAGACAGCAGGAGTGGTAGAGATACAGAGAGAACGACAGGGAAGAAACCACCATTTACCTACCTATAGGCTGCTATAGCCTACATGTGTATTTAGTTTGTCATTTTATAATTTTAATGGAATTTTACTTTTTACTTAAATATAATTTATTTTGAATTGATCTGTGTTTTCTCAAATTGAAAAAAGTGAGGGAGCACCGCACTACATCCATGGACGGTGGATGAGGTGATTTACCTCTCAGCCACAGGGGTGCGTCTCTTACTTATTCCCCCTGACACCTGGAGAACCCCTCACTACGATCAAAGGTTCCACCCGGGTGTATACACTCCCTTTAAAAGAGATTAGAAAGGTGCAGGGTTAGGGATATACTGTATCTGTTCATATGAATATCTTTCCTGAGGGGGAGTGATAGAGAATAAGGGAGTATATGGTGAGGTTACAAATAAGGCTGCAATGTGTGGCTTTGTGCGCACACGCGCACACTCACACACTCACTTGTGCAGGCACGCATTGTCAGGGAAAGGGTAGGCTATAGTACACAGAACAATGGGAGTGTGTAACCCACACATAGAGATTAATGAGTATATGGGCAACATGATTGTAACATGAAAACGAGACTACAGCAAATTAGAATTTGGCCCAAAGATCTACAATAAATTTGCCTGGCTTCCCAGACTCCTACCCAAACGCTATGCCACGCCCACGGACGGGAGTTTCTTCAAACGTCAGAGCAACGGATTGGAAGAATTGAGTCGTCAAGCAAACACGAAATGTGAGGTTCCCCGACAGTGTGGAGATATAATTCAACTTGAAATACAAAGGTCCTGTGGGGGAGATATTTCTTTAGATTCATCTCATAGCAGCAGTCTAATGGATGCATTTGTGCGCATATCCACCATTGGTGTTCATAGTCATAGATAAAGACCCATGATGGCTGAATGGTTGCTGTACTACAGTAACCTCTGGAAGCATCTAGACAGTGTATGTATCCTGCTGCCTCCCCAGGGTCTTTCCAGTGTTCAGGTATAGATAATCACAGTCTAAGAGCTCAGAGGAGAGGAGAACAGCTCAGTGCATCGACCTATATTCATCTGTTCTGCCCCTCTCTTCCCCTAAGCCCTGCTACTGTGGACTCGATGTTCCAGCACCAAAGAGAGAAGAGACAGACCCCCCCCCCCCACACAGAGAGAGAGAGAGGGACAAATTCAGGCACATATACACACAGAATAGGGCATACTGAAGCACAAGGCAGAAATGAATGAATACACACACACGCATGTGCACACACGCAAGCATGCACGCACAAACCCACACACACCCATATTCCTTCAGCTACAAGGTTTGTGCCACTCACCATGTGTGTGTGTCCATGCCCACATGAAAAAAATGCGACCGTTTACTAAAGAATACAACACTACTTACTGTAGAATTCTATAATTAACTGTAGTATACAGTGGAATACTTTACTACACACCGTAGTAATCCTTGATCCTTGAATGTTGTAGTATACCGCTAAAAACACTGTAGTAAATACTACAGTAATGTCAGCAAAAACACTACAGTCCGCTAAAACACCCGCAATTTGTGCCACCCATAATTGAGAAACTTACATGCCAAGTATTGACTAAATATTTTGTTTCCTATCCGTTCATAAGCCAGTCCTACCTACATACAGGCAGTAGCGGTGCGTGGGTAAAATCATTGGGGAAGCCAGTAATTGCGATGTTTTCTCTATAACCTGTTAATTCATACGCCTTGCGACCGTGATATACAGGCCTAAAGGCAAAGAAAACAATAAGACACAGTGGCAGAACAAATTCAACCAAACCTTTGTTTTATCACAAAACCGGATAGCAACATCTGTCCAGTTAAGTTCACAAAGCATATTGCATGTACAGTAACAAACAGTTACATGACCGAAAGCCTGGTCAAGCAGGTTAATGCTTCCTACATGTTCGGACCACTAAACAACTATTGATTTAGAACCATAGAGTGTTATTGCAAGTCGCAAGGAAAACAGGTGCTGCCGCTATTCCAGCACCATTTCAACTTCAACATTTCAACATCCTCAAATCACCTCTGCTTAGTCTGATACAGTGACAACTAAAAGATACCAAAAACAGTTTAGTCCAATCAACTTAAGCTAAATATGATGTGGCTGTCCATGGTTCTGATTTCTGGATGCGTGTGTGCGTGTTCATGCAAGTAGAAAAACATGTTGACTCACCCTCAGCCATCCTCCTCTCTTTCATCACTCTATCATACAGTACATACTTTTATTTTTTGTTGTCCTAGGCTACCTAGCTAAAATGCTTGCTCGCTAGCCTAATTTCCATTCATGGGCAATGTTAGCTAGTTAACATTAGCCTTCTACATCTGGCTATCGTACATATTGAACTTCCATCCACTCAGGCCAGGGGCACAACAATGTATGAATTAATGGTTGGATCAGAATCGCCGTCATAATCATTAGTCCAAATAAGTAGTCCAAATTAAGTAGTCTAATTTAGGACAGGGCAAATTTTAACTAGCTGGCTAGCTAGCCACCGGAGGACAACAACACAACGAGATGCAACAATTAAAAAAAAATCTGTCAATGACATATGCTCTCAATCGGATTTGATAGGGGGGAAGCCAAATCCAAGCTGGCTTCCCTTGACACTTTTTTTTTGGTGCGCCAGGACCATTCACAGTTGAGCTCACTCAGTTTAGCTCAAAGCTGATTGGAAAATGTTGTATACTTTTTTGTCAATGGAGGCCAGATGCTCGCTGGCTTCCCTTGCCTTCAATGCAATGGGCGGCAACAATGTCACTCGTCACTCGTTTGGACCAGACAGCATCAGATAGATGGGCTACACGTAGAGAGACAGAGAGGCACTGTTTTGCTCGCTCGGATGCTTTCTCATTAATAGATACATTAAGCCTCTTGCGAATTGAAAGAGATTCATGAAACACAGAGAGACGAAAGATAAATGACTGTTTAAAAAATATATATATTGGTACTTTTTTTGGAAAAGCCTCACTTCCCTTGGCATCTATGAATACACACCACTGCCTACAGGTTATGGAACATTTGGTATTTGAGTATTTCTCCAGTATGTTTCCTGAATGAGAAAGCCTCCACTTCTATGTCAAAGATAATAAAATAAGAAATGATAGCAAATACTACAGTAATGTCTGCAAACACACTACCTTAATTACTATAGTATATGCTACAGTTTTCATGTACTACAGTATTCATACTATAGTTACTATAAATGTCCCGTTTGGCTCAGTTGGTAGATCGTGATGCTTGCA